>NC_079406.1:1370972-1532531 GCF_029220125.1 Pseudoliparis swirei | reverse complement strand
CGATAGATATAGTTGAGTATCATCTGCATAACAATGAAAGTTTATGGAGTGTTTCCTGATAATATTGCCCAAAGGAAGCATGTATAAGGTAAATAAAATTGGTCCAAGCACGGAACCTTGTGGAACTCCGTGATTAACGTTGGTGGTTATCGAGGCGTCATCGTTTACAAATACAAACTGAGATCGATCTGATAAATAGGATTTAAACCAAATTAGTGCCGTGCCTGAAATGCCAATCGACTGCTCCAGTCTCTGTAACAGGATGTCATGGTCAATGGTGTCGAATGCAGCACTAAGGTCTAACAAGACTAGGACAGAGAGGAGTCCTTTATCTGCTGCCATTAAGAGGTCATTTGTAATTTTCACCAGTGCCGTCTCGGTGCTGTGGTGTTTTCTAAATCCTGATTGAAATTTCTCAAATAAACTATTATGATGTAGAAAGTCGCACAACTGATTTGGCGACCACTTTCTCAAGGATCTTGGAGAGGAAGGAGAGGTTAGAGATCGGTCTGTAGTTAGCCAACACCTCTGGATCCAGAGTGGGCTTCTTCAGGAGAGGTTTAATAACAGCCACTTTGAAGGAGTGTGGTGCGTGGCCTGTTAGCAGAGACACATTGATAATATCTAATTGAGAGCCGCCAATTAAAGGGAAAACGATCTTTAAGCAGCCTCGTCGGGATGGGGTCCAAGAGACAGGTAGGCGTGTTCAAGTAGAAACCGTTGAAGATAATTGGTCACGGTTGATGGGAGAAAAGCCCTCAAATATACACCAGGGCATACAGCGGTTTCAAGGCCATTCCACTTGAGGACAGATTGGCACTGGTTATGGGCAAGAGAATATGAATCTTGTCCCTAATAGTTAAAATCTTTTCATTAAAGAGTTCATAAAGTCATTACCACTAAGGTTTATAGGAATGCTCGGCTCCAGAGCTGTGACTCTCTGTCAGCCTGGCTACAGTGCTGAAGAGAAACCTGGGGTTGTTTATTTTTTTCTATTACTGATGAGTAATAGGCTGCTCTGGCATTACGGAGGGCCTTCTTATATGTTTTAAGACTATCTCGCCAAACTAAAAGCGGGATTCTTCGAGATTAGTTGAACGCCATATCGTTCAAGCTTTCAGACGTTGCTTTAGTTCATGGGTCTGAGGGTTATACCAGGAGCAAACCTCCTCTTCCTCACTGTCTTCTTCTTCAGAGGGCTATCGAGTCCAGTGTCATTCTCAAAGAGCCTGTGGCACTGTCAACAAGATGATCAATCTGGGACGGACTAAAGAGATTAGACCAGGAGTCCTCTGTTATATTGAGACGTGGTATCGAATCAAATACAGAAGGAATCGCTTTAAATTTACGCTACAGCACTGTCAGTTAGACATCTGGTGTAGAAACTTTTGACTAACGGAGTACACTCGGTAGTAAAAATTCAAAAGTTATGAGGTTGTGGTCTGACAGAAGAGGATTCTGTGGGAAGACGTTCAAATGCTCAATGTCAACGCAATAAGTAAGAACAAGATCAAGCGTGTGGCCAAAGCTGTGAGTGGGTTTCTGTACTCTCTGACAGAAGTCAATCGAGTCCAACAAGGAGATGAATGCAGCACTAAGGCAATCATTATCAACATCCACATGGATATTAAAATCTCCAACAATAATAACTTTATCGGTTTTAAGAACCAAACTTGATATAAATTCTGAGAATTCAGATATAAACTCTGAATATGGACCTGGTGGCCGGTACAGAATCACAAATCGAATTGGCTGTAGTGTTTTCCAGGTTGGATGTGAAAGACTAAGAACAAGGCTTTCAAATGAGGTGTAGTGTAATTTTGGTTGAGGATTAATTAATAGGCTCGATTCAAAGATGGCTGCTACTCCCTCCTCGACCGGTGCCTCGAGGAATGTGAGTATTAATATGACTTGGAGGAGTCGATTCATTCAGGCAGACATATTCTTCATGGCTCAGCCAGGTTTCAGTTAGGCAACATAAATCAATGTGATTATCTGATATTAAATCATTTAGTAACACAGCTTTAGATGACAGAGATCGAATATTTAGGAGACCACATTTAATAGACCTATTTTGTTGCACTGCTGAAATAATGTTGTTAACTTGTATAAGGTTATTGTGTACGACTCCTCTTCTGCTTACTTTTAATTTATTTAATTGAAGTGGCGTGGGACAGACACAGTCTCTACTCTAAAGTCATGGGTGGGTAACTGCTCGAATGGAAGAGCAGAGAAGGGTGTTAAACTACAACTCTGCTCCCAGTTCCTGATCTGAACCCTGGGTTGTCATGGATTAAGTCCGGTGATCAACTTGGTCATATTCGCAGAAATGAGACGCGCTCCGTCCAGCGTGGGATGAATGCCGCTCTCCTCATCAGATCAGGTTTTCCCAGAAAGTCTTCCAGTTGTCTCGTGGCCCACATTATTCGCTGGGCACCACCGACAGCCAGCGGTTGAAAGACGACATTCGGCTATACAATTCGTCTGTCTGCAAATTTGGGAGAGGGCCAGAGAAAATTACGGTGTCCGACAACGTCTTGGCATAAGCACACACCGATTCCACATTAATTTTAGTGACTTCCGACCGACGGGCTCGGGCGTCATTACCACCGGCGTGTATTACAATCTGACTGTATCTCCGCTTGTCCCAGCCAGCAGCTTCAAACAAGACTCCACGTCGCCCGCTCTGGCCCCCGGGAGGCACACGACTCTGGTCCGTGGCTTCGCTATTTTCACATTCCTGACTATATGACTATAGAGCTCCCGATAACCAGGGTGTGTTCCTCAGCGGGTGTGTCGCTGAGCAGGGAAAACTGGTTGGAAACGTGAAGTGGTTGGTGCACAGCGGGCTTCTGTAGACATTACTCCGCGAACAGTTACCCACGATCCCGGCTGATCGGGCACCACCGGGGAACAGTTAACAGCTGACTGTAGCTCCGCGCCGGCTACGGGAGAGGGCGGGCTAACTAGCATAGCTGCCTGAGCTTCGATAGCGCGGAGCCGTGCATCTAACCCACTTAGACCTGCCTCCAACCTAGCAAATAAACTACACTTGTTGCATGTATCGTTATCATTAAGGGAGGCAGGGGGATAACTATACATGAGACACACTGAGCAAGAGGAGCGGGAGGGAGAAGAAGAAGTCATGCTCGCTGTTGAGCTGGCAACCAGAGCTTACCGGAAGAGTGAGATGATGCGTTCAGGAGCAGCTGGAGGAGAGAAGCGCTGGAAAGGTTCGGCTAATGTTTGTTGCCACTCGTTTGTTTTACTGAGAGGTCATCATGAAGATAATAATAATAATAAATAATAATAAAGCAACATGCAAGCATGCAGATGGTGGGAGGAGCCAGTCATCATGTGTCAATGCAGCAGGTTTTAATTTTGAGAGGAGGATTCTGCAGTTGATATGAAGCTATAGGACGGCAGGTATTTATTATTATTATTTTTTAAAATATTTTTTATATATACTTTATTGATAATGCACAATATGATATACAAGGAATCAAAGAACAAGTAGTTTTTATTTTATTTGTGTATGTTTCAATTTGATTACAATTGTAAAGAAGAAAACAGGAAAGAAATTCTTTTAAAAAATGCAAAAATACAAATAACAAAGGCAAAACTAAATAAATAATTATAATAGTAATGAATAGTTATTGGATATGATCCACGACACAGTGACGGGCTTTATGGACCCCACGCCATCATGACTAAACGCTCCAGCAGAGCCAATCAAAATGGAGCTTTCAGAACACAGACGGCTCGCGGCCCTCATGGTCGTCTTCTCTTCTTCGAGTTAT
This sequence comes from Pseudoliparis swirei, assembly GCF_029220125.1. Lineage (NCBI taxonomy): Eukaryota > Metazoa > Chordata > Actinopteri > Perciformes > Liparidae > Pseudoliparis > Pseudoliparis swirei. The sequence goes on along the minus strand of NC_079406.1, from coordinate 1,528,731 downwards.
TAAAAAGAGAGGATGACTCTGAAGAGTCTCTGCTCGTCGGTGATCAATACGAGCCAGAGCCACTTCCTCCTAATGGCCCAAAGGAGGAAGGACGTTCATTTCACTCCAATCAGAACTCAAAGTTTAAAAGGTTTGAAGCACTCGGTTTAATGTTCCGTTAATTTAACCGGGTATATAAAGTGATCAGATTGAACCAAATTACCTCATATTTTCTTCTTTTGTAGGAGCTTCACCAGATACCTCACAAACTATTTTATCTTATTTATCTGATTTATTTGATAATAATAAGTTAGGATAGGAATATATAAGCATGTTTGCTTCTACCTTTTCAGTCTTTCTGGTGTGTATATTATACAGAATAATATTGTATTGTATTGCAATGATTGACTGATATAGAATAATGAAAAATATATATATAAATGAATAAAATAAATAATAATGAATGAATAAATAAATAAATAATACATTTAATTAATAAACTTGTGTTTTCTGTCCAATTGCCTTCAATTAGGTTTCAGTAAAACAAATTAAAAAAGATAACAGCCCACATCTTTAAAAAAGATAACTTGTTTGGCCCACGTCGTTTTTCTATTTATTACAGAATATTCTAAGAAATTATCCACGCTAAATGAACCAAGAAGAAATGTTATTAATTACACATCACCCACTTAAAAAAATCCATACCTCTGTTCTCAAATATAATAATGTGTGTTCTTGATTGTGTTACATTGAACAACGTTGTCGTGAACACGCGTCCAATGAGAGCAGCGCGGCGAGTAGATGCAGTTGTCGTGTAAGTGTGTCACACACACACACACACACACACTCACACACACTGGAGCTAAACCCATAATCCATACTGTGTTTTGCTTATGTAAGCTTGCCTCCACTTTGGGAAACAAACAGCCAGGAACACAAAGCCGGGCGGCGTGGCGGGGACACATCGCCGTGTGGCGGCGGCTCTCCCAGCGAAACGCTCCACCTCCTTCTCCCGACTGCAGAGAAAATGGCTCTTTGAAAAACGAGCCCCGCTCCAGAAAAGAAGCGTTGACCTTTCATCCGGGGGCTCCCCCCCCCCCCCCCCACATCGTGTACCGTACTCGAGGATGAGAGTGCACCTGTCGGCGTCTGAGGATCTCTGTGTACGTTGTTAACCTGAGTGAGCGCACGCCTACTGATGGATGCATAATGGCCGTGCATGAACTATAACGGCGTGCCCTTTAGAGACAGCCCCCGCCCCCCCCCCCACCGCTGCCTCGGCCTCCATAGGCCTCGGTGGAGGAGCTTGGAGCTCAGTGAAGAGGCCAAAAGGTATCCAACGGTCACAGCTACCCGTCAGTGATGTGTTCCAGTTGGCGGTCCTTATCGTATCGTTCATTTTTCATTATCCCCCAACCCTCTCTCTCTCTCTCTCTCTCTCTCTCTCTTCTTCACTCAGAGGTGGATTGTTGATGTTCTCTCTCTCCGGGTGTCATCCTCTGTGCGTTGGCAGAATTTGGCCCAAGATGAGTGGAGCACCTCGGGCACGGAAGAAAATATAGAACCGGAGTCGACCTCCCGCAGGAACCTCCTCCCGAGCAGTTCTGATAGCCGGGTGGCGGTGTGTGTGTGTGTGTGTGTGTGTTCTCCCATCTGTAACACACCGTGGGGCCCTGAGCGCTCGCCTCCCCCTGCGTGACGCTCTCTCCTGACAGTCAGACCAACAGACGTCCAGTCTCTGCTGTTAACCACGACCTCATCATACACACACACACACACACACACACAGCAAGAAAAGTCAGGACTACGGTGACATTTCATCTTTCCAAGGCTGCTAGTGATGATTTTTATTATATTTGCTTTGAAAAGAAGCTCAATGAAAGCAGATCACTGTGGATCTTTAGCAGGTTTACAACCTGTAACCCTCCTTCACATGGAGGGCAGAGAACGCTCTGACTCTACAAACCAGAACATTGTGCCTGACAGCAGCCGGTCGGGGGGGTGAACGCTCCGCCACTCGTTTCATTGATTACGCCGATGACAACAACCTTTCAGTAAAATATGAACTCCCGCTAGAGAAGCTTTGATTCCTCATTCTTTAAAACCGCTCTGCATCCATCTCTCGGCCCCTTCCGATGCCTTCAGGGCTCGTGTTGACGCCTTATTGGCTTGATCCGTGTTTATTTACAGCCAACAGAACCAGTCCAGGTGTGTTTTGGGGCTCTCCTGTCAGTTACTCTCGGGTGTTAGCATCAAGCTGTACAACAGATTCACTCCAACGGGACAAAAAGAGGTTATAACGTTTACATTAGCCATTCTTCTGTTGGTGACTAACCCAATTACCCAAAACCCTGTGATGCACTTTCAGAAACAAAGTGCTGCCGCAAAGGGAGCGGGTCACACAGAGGGACGGGATTGTTTCAAAAAGAGGCTTTAAATGCAAATTTAAAGCCTTTGAAGTCGACAGCAATCGTAGAAAATTAAAGATACCTCTTTTTTTCCTCTTTTTTTTGCGCAAATAAACCTGCGAGCATCGACAAATCACGGAGAGAGAACGTAGATTAAAATATATAAAAGGATCTTTTTGTTAGCGGTCAAAAAAAAACTGCCAACATCTCATCTTCTGGACCGTTTCACACGGAACGCAGAAGGAAGACGTTGCAGCCTCTTTTTTTTTTTTTTTTGCAATAAAAAGCAAATTGTGTGTCATTGAAGAGAAACCTCTATCAGGGATGTGCAGGCAATTATACCACATGTGCTCCCATGGATGAAATCCCAGCTGCTTGTTATTGATAAATTTTCCAAACACCTTCCAAAGACTTTTCAAATTATTAAAAGTTAACGAATGCATTGCATCCACCTCCCACCCGTCACCACTTTTTTTTTCAAGGGTATGTGGGAGCCTGTTTGTGTGATAGTGCAAGAGTAAGCAAATATGGGCCGGACGCACAGCCTCCGTCTATCTCCTCCTGGAGATGGGCGGGGCTTAATTATGAGCCGGGGAGCCGTAAGCCCTCCTCTGTATTCCGGCTGCACACCTCCACATTAACACATGGCTGGATGAGATTCCCTTAAATAAGAAAAAAGACATCCAGAGGTCAAATTAACTGCCGTCCTCCAAAAAGGAGCGGAAGACATCTCAAGTTGCCCCCCACCCCCCCTCACACTAAATACCCCGTTGCCTCGGCGTCGTCTCAAGGGCGCGTCGCCTCATTTGAAATGACATCTTAATTGCGACCGAGTGGAAGATGAATGGATTGAAAGAAGAAAATGCAAATGAATAAGTGAAGCGGAGGAGTTCAGTTATTTATTTATTTTATCTCCGGTCCAGAACGCCCTTCAACACGCACCTTTCAAAACAACCACGGCGCCGCCGCCGCCTGACTGGGCGCCTTTTATTGTGCTCAAAACATATCAGCCACACGGTTCAATGAGCAGAGGAACAACCCACGCCTGGCATCACACATTTAGAGGGATGACGAGATGCGTTTACTGGCCCTTTCGTTCGGGTTTTGAAGACGGACCGTCGCTTATGCTGCTCTGGAACCCGTCTGCCCTCCAGCCGAAGCCCGACCAATAGGAACAGGCCGTACAGTCGAAGCTCGGCCAATAGAAACAGGCCGTACAGTCGAAGCCCGGCCAATAGGAACAGGCCGTGCAATTCGAAGCTCGGCCAATAGGAACAGGCCGTACAGTCGAAGCTCGGCCAATAGGAACAGGCCGTACAGTCGAAGCTCGGCCAATAGGAACAGGCCGTCCAGCCGAAGCCCGGCCAATAGGAACAGGCCGTACAGTCGAAGCTCGGCCAATAGGAACAGGCCGTCCAGCCGAAGCCCGGCCAATAGGAACAGGCCATCCATGACCACATACAGAGTTCTGCCTTCATTACACCGTAATTAATCGTCTCATTGGGCCTGAGGTTAACAGGCGAGGGGAGATTTAAGCCCCTCCTCCTCTGGAGGGAGATGATCCTGGCAGCACAGACACATGGGGCCCTGGCAGCACAGACACCAGGGGGCCCTGGCAGCACAGACACATGGGGCCCTGGCAGCACAGACACCAGGGGGCCCTGGCAGCACAGACACATGGGGCCCTGGCAGCACAGACACTCGGGCCCTGTGGGCAGCACAGACACATGGGGCCCTGGCAGCACAGACACATGGGGCCCTGGCAGCACAGACACATGGGGGCCCTGGCAGCACAGACACATGGGGCCCTGGCAGCACAGACACTCGGGCCCTGGCAGCACAGACACATGGGGCCCTGGCAGCACAGACACATGGGGCCCTGGCAGCACAGACACAGGGGGCCCTGGCAGCACAGACACATGGGGCCCTGGCAGCACAGACACAGGGGGCCCTGGCAGCACAGACACATGGGGCCCTGGCAGCACAGACACATGGGGCCCTGGCAGCACAGACACATGGGGCCCTGGCAGCACAGACACATGGGGGCCCTGGCAGCACAGACACATGGGGCCCTGGCAGCACAGACACATGGGGCCCTGGCAGCACAGACACTCGGGCCCTGGCAGCACAGACACATGGGGCCCTGGCAGCACAGACACATGGGGCCCTGGCAGCACAGACACTCGGGCCCTGGCAGCACAGACACATGGGGCCCTGGCAGCACAGACACATGGGGCCCTGGCAGCACAGACACTCGGGCCCTGTGGGCAGCAGCCGGTGAGCGCTGCATTAGTATTCTGCGGCCGTCTCTCCTGACAGGCTCAGGTGGGAAGAGTGAGTGCGCTAAAGAAAGAAGGCAGGTTTTCTTTCATGCAATGACACTCAGTCTGTCATCTGAACAATATGTCACTTACCATTCTACCCCCCCCCCCCCCCTGATTTAGTCCTCGCCCGCGGTGGCAGGGGGAGTGCTGTGATGGCGGCGTGAGATGCTAAGAGGAGCGTAGCATCTGTTGTGATTCAGCCTCACAAAGGGGACGCGTGAGGGCTGGTTTGTTTTTTGTAATCCTTAATTTGCTGGCTGAGTTCACTAAGAACATATTCCTCTTCCTCTTCGTGGGGATCAGCAGCCGGGGGAGCGGAGCTAGCGCGCCGCCGCCAGCGATAATGGCTTCTGAGCAGAAGCTCAACAGCTGGCTCTCATCACACGGCAGCGACCAGAACAATGAATATTAAAGCCACAGAATGACGTATTTGGATGTATGGAACACCACAAGTAAAAGTGAAAGTGAAATAAATGGTTTGGGACATGAGAAAATTCAAATGGCACAGATGGTGCTCCAATTTGCCCAAATGCACATTTTAGAGAACTCGCCTAAACTCTCCAACTATTGTTCTGCTTCATTTTCATACTTCGCAGAGAGTCTGTTCACACGTTGTTATTCTCTGGGTGATTTGAGGCCGTTGCTGTGCATCCATCCAGGAGATATCCATCCTGAAAGTGAATGTTTTTCTAATCGAACCTGAAACTAGGCCTATGTGTGTGTAGACCTATGTGTGTGTAGGCCTATGTGTGTGTATGCCTATGTGTGTGTAGGCCTATGTGTGTGTAGGCCTATGTGTATGTAGGCCTATGTGTATGTAGGCCTATGTGAGCCTATGTGTGTGAGGCCTATGTGTATGTAGGCCTATGTGTGTAGGCCTATGTGTGTAGGCCTATGTGTGTAGGCCTATGTGTGTGTAGGCCTATGTGTGTGTAGGCCTATGTGTGTGTAGGCCTATGTGTATGTAGACCTATGTGTGTGTAGGCCTATGTGTATGTAGGCCTATGTGTGTGTAGGCCTATGTGTATGTAGGCCTATGTGTGTAGGCCTATGTGTGTGTAGGCCTATGTGTGTGTAGGCCTATGTGTGTAGGCCTATGTGTGTAGGCCTATGTGTGTGTAGGCCTATGTGTGTAGGCCTATGTGTATGTAGGCCTATGTGTATGTAGGCCTATGTGTGTGTAGGCCTATGTGTGTAGGCCTATGTGTGTGTAGGCCTATGTGTATGTAGGCCTATGTGTGTGTAGGCCTATGTGTGTGTAGGCCTATGTGTGAGCATGTGTGTGTAGGCCTATGTGTGTAGGCCTATGTGTATGTAGGCCTATGTGTGTGTAGGCCTATGTGTGTGTAGGCCTATGTGTATGTAGGCCTATGTGTGTGTAGGCCTATGTGTGTAGGCCTATGTGTGTGAGCCTATGTGTATGTAGCTATGTGTGTAGGCCTATGTGTGTATATGCCTATGTGTGTGTAGGCCTGTGTGTGTAGGCCTATGTGTGTGTAGGCCTATGTGTATGTAGGCCTATGTGTGTGTAGGCCTATGTGTGTAGGCCTATGTGTGTGTAGGCCTATGTGTATGTAGGCCTATGTGTGTGTAGGCCTATGTGTGTGTAGGCCTATGTGTATGTAGGCCTATGTGTGTGTAGGCCTATGTGTGTAGGCCTATGTGTGTGTAGGCCTATGTGTATGTAGGCCTATGTGTGTAGGCCTATGTGTATGTAGGCCTATGTGTGTGTAGGCCTATGTGTGTAGGCCTATGTGTATGTAGGCCTATGTGTGTGTAGGCCTACGTGTGTGTAGGCCTATGTGTGTAGGCCTATGTGTGTAGGCCTGTATGTAGGCCTGTGTGTGTAGGCCTATGTGTGTGTAGGCCTATGTGTATGTAGGCCTATGTGTATGTAGGCCTATGTGTGTGTAGGCCTATGTGTATGTAGGCCTATGTGTGTGTAGGCCTATGTGTGTGTAGGCCTATGTGTATGTAGGTCTATGTGTGTGTAGGCCTATGTGTGTGTAGGCCTACGTGTGTGTAGGCCTATGTGTATGTAGGCCTATGTGTGTGTAGGCCTATGTGTGTGTAGGCCTATGTGTATGTAGGCCTACGTGTGTGTAGGCCTATGTGTATGTAGGCCTATGTGTGTGTAGGCCTATGTGTATGTAGGCCTATGTGTGTATAGGCCTATGTGTATGTAGGCCTACGTGTGTGTAGGCCTACGTGTATGTAGGCCTACGTGTGTGTAGGCCTATGTGTATGTCGGCCTATGTCGGCTCTCGGTTCTCGGCTCTCGGCGTCGGCCCGTATCTCGAACCTCCTCGGCTGCTTTGAGGCAATATTTTTAATATTAGAGCGCCGCTCTGACTCATGTTTGACCTCCCTGACCCCGACCCACTGTGCCCAACGCCGTGCTGGCAGAATAATAAACGCTCTTGTTGGTATGAAAGGACTTTCGTGAGATTCATAAAACCCTCACGTAGATGTAATGTGGAAAAAAAGCTTGAAGAGAAACCAGCAGCGCATCGACGGTTAATTCCTCCACATCCGTCGAGGTGAAACGGAAAATTGCAATACTGAATATTTCCCCGGTGAACACACTTCAAGTGATCAGCGCGGCTCGCGGTGGCTCGACTCCTGTTTCCTACCCTCGGTGGCTCGACTCCTGTTTCCTACCCACGGTGGCTCGACTCCTGTTGCCTACCCTCGGTGGCTCGACTCCTGTTTCCTACCCTCGGTGGCTCGACTCCTGTTGCCTACCCTCGGTGGCTCGACTCCTGTTTCCTACCCTCGGTGGCTCGACTCCTGTTGCCTACCCTCGGTGGCTCGACTCCTGTTTCCTACCCTCGGTGGCTCGACTCCTGTTTCCTACCCTCGGTGGCTCGACTCCTGTTTCCTACCCTCGGTGGCTCGACTCCTGTTGCCTACCCTCGGTGGCTCGACTCCTGTTGCCTACCCTCGGTGGCTCGACTCCTGTTTCCTACCCTCGGTGGCTCGACTCCTGTTTCCTACCCTCGGTGGCTCGACTCCTGTTTCCTACCCACGGTGGCTCGACTCCTGTTTCCTACCCATGGTGGCTCGACTCCTGTTTCCTACCCTCGGTGGCTCGACTCCTGTTGCCTACCCTCGGTGGCTCGACTCCTGTTTCCTACCCTCGGTGGCTCGACTCCTGTTTCCTACCCTCGGTGGCTCGACTCCTGTTGCCTACCCTCGGTGGCTCGACTCCTGTTTCCTACCCTCGGTGGCTCGACTCCTGTTGCCTACCCTCGGTGGCTCGACTCCTGTTTCCTACCCTCGGTGGCTCGACTCCTGTTGCCTACCCTCGGTGGCTCGACTCCTGTTTCCTACCCTCGGTGGCTCGACTCCTGTTGCCTACCCTCGGTGGCTCGACTCCTGTTTCCTACCCTCGGTGGCTCGACTCCTGTTTCCTACCCTCGGTGGCTCGACTCCTGTTGCCTACCCTCGGTGGCTCGACTCCTGTTTCCTACCCTCGGTGGCTCGACTCCTGTTTCCTACCCTCGGTGGCTCGACTCCTGTTTCCTACCCTCGGTGGCTCGACTCCTGTTGCCTACCCTCGGTGGCTCGACTCCTGTTGCCTACTCTCGGTGGCTCGACTCCTGTTGCCTACCCTCGGTGGCTCGACTCCTGTTTCCTACTCTCGGTGGCTCGACTCCTGTTGCCTACCCTCGGTGGCTCGACTCCTGTTTCCTACCCTCGGTGGCTCGACTCCTGTTGCCTACCCTCGGTGGCTCGACTCCTGTTTCCTACTCTCGGTGGCTCGACTCCTGTTGCCTACCCTCGGTGGCTCGACTCCTGTTTCCTACCCTCGGTGGCTCGACTCCTGTTGCCTACCCTCGGTGGCTCGACTCCTGTTTCCTACCCTCGGTGGCTCGACTCCTGTTTCCTACCCTCGGTGGCTCGACTCCTGTTGCCTACCCTCGGTGGCTCGACTCCTGTTTCCTACCCTCGGTGGCTCGACTCCTGTTTCCTACCCTCGGTGGCTCGACTCCTGTTTCCTACCCTCAGTGGCTCGACTCCTGTTGCCTACCCATGGTGGCTCGACTCCTGTTTCCTACCCTCGGTGGCTCGACTCCTGTTTCCTACCCTCGGTCGCTCGACTCCTGTTTCCTACCCTCGGTGGCTCGACTCCTGTTTCCTACCCACGGTGGCTCGACTCCTGTTTCCTACCCATGGTGGCTCGACTCCTGTTTCCTACCCTCGGTGGCTCGACTCCTGTTGCCTACCCTCGGTGGCTCGACTCCTGTTTCCTACCCTCGGTGGCTCGACTCCTGTTTCCTACCCTCGGTGGCTCGACTCCTGTTGCCTACCCTCGGTGGCTCGACTCCTGTTTCCTACCCTCGGTGGCTCGACTCCTGTTGCCTACCCTCGGTGGCTCGACTCCTGTTTCCTACCCTCGGTGGCTCGACTCCTGTTGCCTACCCTCGGTGGCTCGACTCCTGTTTCCTACCTCGGTGGCTCGACTCCTGTTTCCTACCCTCGGTGGCTCGACTCCTGTTTCCTACCCTCGGTGGCTCGACTCCTGTTTCCTACCCTCGGTGGCTCGACTCCTGTTTCCTACCCTCGGTGGCTCGACTCCTGTTTCCTACCCTCGGTGGCTCGACTCCTGTTTCCTACCCTCGGTGGCTCGACTCCTGTTGCCTACCCTCGGTGGCTCGACTCCTGTTGCCTACCCTCGGTGGCTCGACTCCTGTTGCCTACCCTCGGTGGCTCGACTCCTGTTTCCTACCCTCGGTCGCTCGACTCCTGTTTCCTACCCTCGGTGGCTCGACTCCTGTTTCCTACCCACGGTGGCTCGACTCCTGTTTCCTACCCATGGTGGCTCGACTCCTGTTTCCTACCCTCGGTGGCTCGACTCCTGTTGCCTACCCTCGGTGGCTCGACTCCTGTTTCCTACCCTCGGTGGCTCGACTCCTGTTTCCTACCCTCGGTGGCTCGACTTCTGTTGCCTACCCTCGGTGGCTCGACTCCTGTTTCCTACCCTCGGTGGCTCGACTCCTGTTGCCGACCCTCGGTGGCTCGACTCCTGTTGCCTACCCTCGGTGGCTCGAGCCGGCGGTCGTGGTTTTTTCTAAATTGTTGGTACAAACTGCATCTATCAGCGAAAATGGGATTACATAATCCAGGATATTCATCCTCCTGGAAGGTCGTGTCTGACATGTTGTGGTCAACGTCATGGCGAGGGTCCATAATGACATGAACAATGTGTTTCCCCTCCCTGAAGAGGACGCATTGTATGACATCTATAGGAAGTGCCGTGACAGAGATAACACGGTGCGGTACTTAGTGTGGAGTTTTTAGCTGAATGCATTTCCCTCTTGAGACGAGGTGCAGTACGCGCGTGTCCTTGATCGGCGGTGGAAGTTGCAGCTGTTGACGCCGTGTTTCATTTGAATGGTTACAGATAATCAGGCAGCGACGCCGTCGACTCCATCGCATGGAAACTCAGAGGACACGCGAGAACGATGGTGTGAAGCAGGCTGGCGTGTACATGCACCGTGTACATGCGGCGCGTACATACGGAGTGTACATAAGGCGGGGGGGGGGGTGTTTTTTGCGCGTACATATTTGATAGGTAACTCGACCGCAGCTTGTTTCTGATTCACTGAACCACACACAGCTTAAAAAATATATGGAAATTGTATCTGAGCAGAAATCCTAGAAGAAGCTTTAGGATCACGTGTCGGAGCCGGGATGCCCAATGGAGCGAGCGGTTTGTGTCTCTTCTTCTGCCAGATGGAATCTCTCACTTCCTGTTCTGGCCTTCTGGAGATAAAGACTACAAAGACTACAAAGACCATCGACCCCGAGACCCTTTGATCCTCAGAGGAGCAGAAGTCCAGCTCCCCTCCTCAAAGAGAGGCGGGGTCAAGATGAACGTTTGACCTGCAGCTCGATGGAGACTGAGCTCTGCAGAGCCGTGTTCACATCTAGGAAAGGAAGGAAGGAAGGAAAGGAAGGAACGGAAGGAAGGAAGGAAAGCAAGGAGATGAAGGAAATGAAGGAAGTAAGGAAAGGAAAGAGAGGAAAGGAAGGGAATGAAGGAAGGAAGGAAAGGGGAAAGGAAAGGAAGCAACGGAAGGAAGGAAGGAAAAGAAAGGAAGGAGAGGAAGCAAAGGAAGAAATGGAAGGAAGGAAGAAAAGGAAGGAAAGGAAGGAAAAGGCTGGAGTCTTCATGTCTGATATGGTGACGACTTGTTTTGTCCTTTCTGTGAATTACATATGCGGTTTTTTTTGGCAAGTGTATCGACCAATGGTGTTCACGGTCTGGGTCAAGCCCCGCCCCCTGGGACATCCACCCATCTGTCTGCCTCATCCAAGTAAAAATCAACATTTCACCGTATAGCGTAGAAACAGAAACATTCTCGTCCCGATGCGTCACGACTTTAACGTGTTTTATTGTCGGCCAATGAAAAGACAAATAACAGTAAGACACGCCCCCTCCGCGATGAAGTCGATGATGTCGATTAAAGTAAAAAGTCTGATGGCACTCGCAGGATGAATCCAGATCCTTTCGTCAAGGTGAGCGTCACCTTTTCATTGAGACCCGTCACACTTCTTCACTCCTCCTCCTCCTCCTCCTCCTCCTCAGACGTTCACATTCTCACATGAAGACTCAAATCAGACGAGACTGAAACGCATCAATTCATAAACTCTGAGTCTCTGTGTTGCCTGGAGGCGACGAGGAATCTGCTCTATCGCTTCTGATGCTCGGATGAATTCACAATGACGTGAAACAGAGGAAGCATTACGCTCTAGATACTGAGATGCTCTGGATACTGAGACGCTATACTGAGACGCTCTAGATACTGAGATGCGCTGCATACTGAGACGCTCTAGATACTGAGATGCGCTGCATACTGAGACGCTCTAGATACTGAGATGCGCTGCATACTGAGACGCTCTACTGAGTTCCTTCGGACTCGTCAGCAAAATGGTGTTGTCATTGATCTGGTCCGTCGCTCTGCGTGTGTCTCATAGACTCTCAACTCATGCATTAGAAGGTTTAATGTAGTTACTTTTCAAGGAGAATCTCGAAGAACGTTGCTGGAAAGAAAACCATCAGTGGCCCACGGCACGTTGTTGAGACCACTACCGTTGACGACCGGTAACACGGATCCTCAGGGAAATGGAGATCGGACTTCATTGATGGATTTGAAAGAGCTGGACCCAACATTTGAAGATCACATCGACTAGGGAGCGGACTGAAAGTGGGACCTGCTAACCCCTGACCCAGAGGACATTAGAAGGCCCTGACCGTTTCTCTGTAATCCAATTTAAACTCACATACGTCTCATGTAGGAACTTTACTTTTGTTTAAGAGTTTGCATTAAAAAACTGAATACAATGATTCAATGCAGTGGAAGTTTAAGTTGCGTGACCCAGACACAGGAACAGTTATTGAGGCACGACCTCTCCTCACTATTCGAGAGTCCTTTTCTGTGTCTCCGTGACTCAGTTGACCCACAGCTGACCCCAGGACCCCAGACGAATGCTTCAGGAGCTCCCGGAGCATCAGGAGCACTACCCAGAACTCATGTTGTTTTATTCCATTTGAGAGTCGAGGTCAAACACTCAAACGCTCTTTCAAGCGTAAAACTACACTCCGAACTTTAAGAAAACACGAGCAACTAGACGAGCAACTAGACGAGCAACTAGACGGCGAAGTCTAGTTGTCTAGTTGCTCGAAGGATGACGAGCTGCGGGGGGTCTGGGCGGTCTGGGCTGTCTGGGGGTCTGGGGGCTCTGGAGGGTCTGGGGGTCTCGGGGTCTGGGGGTCTGGGGGTCTGGGGGTCTCAGGGTCTGGGGCTCTGGCGGTCTCAGGGTCTGGGGGTCTCAGGGTCTGGGGCTCTGGCGGTCTGGGGGTCTGGGGGTCTGGGGGGTCTGGTCTGCACAGCGCTGGTCAGGTTGAAAGGAGCGCAGCAGTCGGCCATCTTGGTTCCTATACGGCGTTACGCCACATGATGGATTTAAATGTTTGTGCATTCACGCAGAAAAAATCCATTTTTCCCCCCAAATAAATCAAGAATCTTTGTGTTCTTTGTGAACATCAGAAACAAACAATCCGTTGACAGCGGCCTGAAGACATATTTACATGGACATGACATTTTGAAGTCAGACAGCGTGTTGTTGAAGGCGCCTCGTGACGTCATGAGACGGATCCTAGAGCGGCGCAGAGATCGAGAGCTTTAGTGTCACGCTTTCAGATTTTTATGCTCCTGGAAAATTGCGTCCGCGTCAATTATTCACGACGCGTCTGCGTTTGATTTTCCAGCTGCAAGCGGCTGCAGCTCCCGCGTCACCTGGAGAGCGGCTCCAACACCTGTGGGGGGGGGGGTATGGTTTATCCCAAAAGATGTTAATGAATATTAATGAAAGGTGCAGGAAGAGAAACAAGACATATTCCGCCTCATTACGCCCCCCTGATTGAACGTGATGCGTTCAGGTGCTTTTCCTTTAGTCAATTAATAACTCTTCACCTCACGGACTCGTTTAACTTTGTCCGGGGGGCAAAACTCACGAGTCCATCACACCTGTCCCCCAGAGGTAGACCTCTGGAGGCGTTGGAGGATCTCCTCCAGAGGGACGACATATGCTTTTTGATTATTCTAAATGTTCCAATAAAAAGCCCAAATAAGCTGCTGTGTCCTCTCCTACGTCTCGTGTGTCTCAGGGTCTGAGTCCTCATGGCTTCAATAGAGACACATTCGTCGTCTCCTGTGTTGCTTCTGTAATCTAAAAGCTTAACTAAAACATATAAAGGCCCACACGCTGATTATATTTGCTTATTGTCCCTTCTGAATCCTTTAAATCCTTCAGCGATGTAATCCTCTGAGTGTTAAGCCCCCTCGCCGTCTCCACGGCACTGACACCGTCTGCAGGCCTCCTCAGAGGAAGTGGGCCGGCTGAGTCCTCTGGACTGACATCGGTCACATCGCCAACGGAGCGGAGAACGTCCAACACGCATTTATAAGGTTAAAATGTCAAATGCATGAGATCTAAACCTCAAATAAACCTCATCTCATTGTGTCTCAGGTGTGAGTGAACAAACACTGAGCGGATCAATAATAAGCTGCAGTGTCATTCAAAGGGTGAATGCTATTTATTTGCTCACATCAGGGTGGCTTTGGAATATGAATGTCACCTCGTCTGGATGTATATATATGTATATATATATATATATATATATATATATATGAATATATATAAATATGATATATGTGTCCCATTGGTGAACACACTTTCTACATGTGCTCGTGTTTTGTCTATTTATATATATATATATATATATATATATAATATATATATATACAGTATACAGGACTGTCTCAGAAAATTAGAATATTGTGATAAAGTTCTTTATTTTCTGTAATGCAATTAAAAAAACAAAAATGTCATGCATTCTGGATTCATTACAAATCAACTGAAATATTGCAAGCCTTTTATTCTTTTAATATTGCTGATTATGGCTTACAGCTTAAGAAAACTCTAAAATCCTATCTCATAAAATTTTAATATTTCCTCAGACCAAGTAAAAAAAAGATTTATAACAGCTGAGTGTTTGTCAAGGCTCAGGAAACCCTTGCAGGTGTTTCGAGTTAATTAGACAATTCAAGTGATTTGTTTAATACCCTACTAGTATACTTTTTCATGATATTCTAATATTTAGAGATAGGATATTTGAGTTTTCTTAAGCTGTAAGCCATAATCAGCAATATTAAAAGAATAAAAGGCTTGCAATATTTCAGTTGATTTGTAATGAATCCAGAATGCATGACATTTTTGTTTTTTGAATTGCATTACAGAAAATAAAGAACTTCATCACAATATTCTAATTTTCTGAGACAGTCCTGTATATATTAATATATATATATATATATACAGTGTGTATATATATACATATATATGAGGGTCAGTGGCCGAGAGCCTTTTCTTCTGCTGCATCATCCGCCTCAGACCTCTCTGTCCATCTCTGGTGTTAGACCGTTACGGCCCTGTGAAATTGGTGATGGGCCGATACCCCCCCCCCCCCCCCCCACCCCCTACACACATTATGAGCTTCACAACAGCTCTTCAGAAACCTAAAGATGAGACTAGATTCATATCTCAAACAGCCAATAGGATCACATCCCAGCATCAATACCAGCATCCAATCACAAGCCGCTGTAGTAACACCACTGGACGTCCCTTACGTCCACTAAGGGGACTCTTCACTGATTTCTAACTTGCTCTTGCCGGCCGCTTCTAATTTACATGTTTAATAATGTGAGCAAAAGAAAAAATAATATGAATCAAGCTTAATAATAACAATAATAATAATATAAATAATAATGATAGTAATACATGGTTTGTTTTCTTTTGAGTGTTAAAAGCAAGGTTGATAATGTTATGAATGTATGTGCCTGAATATATATATATACTGTATACAGGTATATACATATATATATATACAGTATATATATTTATCTCTATATATATATATACATATTTGTATATAATAAGAATACGAATATTTATATTAAATGCTAATTAACAGCAGAGTTTATTTATTATTAATTAATAATGACATCAGCAATATTCCAGGTGGCCTCCTGTTCCCGGACCGTAAATGAATATTTTCTATCGCTGTGTTTGATGAACACGTTTCCCTTGGGAACAGGTGACGATGAATCCTCCATATCTCTGCATCGTCTCCCCCTTAATGAAATCAGGATGTCCCCCCCCCCACCCCCATCGGCCTATCCCTAATTCAATCTGGCCGGCAGTATGAAACCTTTGCTTCCTCACTGACTCTCTCTCTAAAATATAAATGCCCCCTCCACATAATTGGTGTCTGCGGCTCCGGCTCATGCACACAATTCATTCTTTTTTCTTTTTTTTTCCCGGGAGCCTCCCTTGCGAAAAACAAATCCTCCATTCCAGCAGCCGCATTACTGCATCGCCACTGCGCCAGAATCCCCATGGCAACAGACATGTGCGCAACAACCTGCCGCCCCCACCCCCCCCTCTCTCCTCCCTTCCCGAGCTCTTTCCCCTCCCCCAAGGAACTCAGTGATCTCCAGAGTGCAAATGTTCGGCACCTTCTCAAAACGATCCTCAGAGGTGGACGAGAGGAAGGAGAACAGAGAGAAATGAGATCTCTCGTGATAATCTCACCGCGGCTGAAACATCTCTTAGTTCAGCCGGTTGCTATGGGAACTGATCGAGGAGGAGAGCACGGCGGGGGGCCGGCAGGAGGTGGTGTGTGTGTTCACCGTGATGAGGAGAGATGGTCTCCTGTTCTTTGAGCTTTCTGGTCCAAAGAACATCATCAGAACCGGTTAAAAGAGCATTGTCTGCATCCCTCTGACTCCTCCCCCTGACTCCTCCCCCCCCTATCCACGCCTCTCTGCCCTCACATGGCGTTTCTGCTTCAGCCTCGACCTTTGCTGTAATAATGTTGTGAATTGGGGTCGCGGCGAGCGGGAGAGGTCGACCCCCCGGTTCCCCGGCTCTCGCTGCACCTCATCACCGTGGTAACGACTCCGTCCACACCGCTCAGCGCTCCACTTACGCCACCGGGGGGGCGGTGGAGGCGGTGGAGTCCACTTCTCCTCCAGGACAGCAGTCACAACCTCCTCACGATGTCCTCATCGCCTTCAGGGACCGGACAGACATGATGTGTGTGCAGCACGCAGGAACACAACTACACAACCACACAACCACACAACTACACAACCACATAACTACACACGGTTTCATCCCAAGCGTCCCGGAGATGGTCCTCACGCCTCATGTTGAGTGACACTGCGATGGTTCCCGTGAGTTCCTCAGGAGAGGAAGCAACGAGTCAATTCACAGAAAATTAACCAAATAAACCACGTCACGAATCAACAATAGGGAATAGATCCTGAGTTATGCATTGTTGTCTTTGTTGTTTCCCTCTGTCTCTTTGTTGTTGTTTATCTTATTGTTTACACTTCTTGCTCTATGTACGTAACTAAAATGAGCATCATCTAAAAAATCTGCACATGTGGATTGTCTGAAAGCGACTGTAAATGTCTCCTTGCTGCCGACTTTCACTTAAAAAAAATATGAAAAATTAAAAATTAAATAAGAAAAATGTTTTTAAAATAAAGCTCACGAGACATTCATGACATCACCTCCATGAAACCTCACAGAAAAACAACACCACCCTCCACTGTACCCAAACAGTGTTGTTTTTGGTCTAATTAGACCAAAAAAAATCCCTAATTAATCCAGATAGCCGATGACATCATCGGGTAATTAGCTGCTACAGAGACAGTTGGGTAGAACTTTTTGTATAATTCACTGGGCCTAAGAGTTGTAAATTAATTTAAAGGTTAATCTTCGAACGTCAATTGTGAACTTCATTAATTTGATATTTCTTTCAAGCAAAAAGCCCAAAAACACGTGATGATGTCATGACTCCTCCTCCTCACACGTGATGGTTTCTTCCTTTGTTTTTAAGCGTAGTAAAAAACACTAATCATTATTAAATGTCACATTGGGCTCAAATAAATGGTGACGGACACTTTTCTGACAAAATGAATCATAAATAATGAAAGGAGTCATTATCCCTCTGACGGCTCCTCCGTCCCACGCTGACGGCTCCTCCATTGTGACGATTAGCTTTGTCTGATTTGGCAGCAAGAAAACATTAAGACTGGATCCCGTAATTATCATCAATCAGGAGCGTGACCGACGCCCCCCTGATCGCGATGAGATTTCTTGAGATCTCATTCTCAATTAGTGAGTTTCTCTCTTAATTATTCTCCTTGAACCCAGAGCAGCGCCACATCGCTAGCGAGAGGCTGAACGGGACTCAAAGCCCTTCGGAGTTCTAGATGCGATGACATCATCGTCTGTTTCTCTTGGTATGAAGTTGCCAAGAGGTCCGAGGTCCGGCAACATCCAGAAGAATGAAGGCAATTAGGAAGAGAACTGCAGTACTGCAAATGGCCACTTGAGACTGGCTTTAATAGCGAGTCACTCATCTTAAAATATCCAACTTTAGAGCATAAATGTACATATTTACAGCCTGATAAGACACAGGTGTGTTCTCTGAAGCAGTGGCAGAACTCTCACTAACAATAATAACTTTCTTTACAACACCAGAGTGTTACTCACAAAGAATATGTAAATTATGAATTATACATTCTGCACGTCCATACTAACAGAGATTTAGGGCTTAAAGTTAGGCATATAAATATATATATATATATGTATTCACAAATATATATACATAAATATATATATTCATAAATATATATATATACATATATATATATATATTTATGAATATATATATATATTTATGTATATATATATATTTATGAATAAATATATATATATATATATTCATAAATATATATATATATATATACATATATATATAAATATATTTATGAATATATATATATATATTTATGTATATATATTTATGAATAAATATATATATATACATATATACATATATACATATATATTTATGAATATAAATATATATATTTATATTCATACGTGCTTCCTCCAGGGCATGCGTGTCCTTTGTGATGATATCTGCACACGTCACTTTCAGAACGTCATCGTCTCCACGTGGTGTTTGCCGTGTCGCCGCCGCCGTTCGACAGCCACTTCTGGTTCACCGCCGCAGAATGTCAATTTATCCGACACGATAAAAGGTCGCGTGTAGTTGAGGGAATTCCGTGAAGGGGAAATAATCAAAAGTCGTGCAACAGAAAGGCGAATGTTTCTCACTCGGCGACAACGAATAAAAAGTCCTCAGAGATCAAAGCGGCGAGCAGCCGCGTGAAAAGATGTTCCACCCAGGAAAAGACTGTGAAGGTCTCAGAAGATTCATGTGAGTCACATGCTTCTCTCCTAACTCAGTCAGCTGTTTGTTCTCCTCCTCCTGGGTCAATGTCTGTTTCCATCAAGTTATATAGAATATTACCACATCACGAGCTATATTACCATTCCATAAGAATCACTTGTCTCTGAAGATCCCTCCAGCACTCGGAGAATAACAGGATATGAATATCATGAGAGTTCATGTTTATGGATGGATTAAGATTCTGGCAGCAGCAGCAGCTCACAGCGAGCTGCAGAGAGGTCTCTATGAAGAGGCTCGATGAAGAGGCTCGATGAAGAGGCTCCATGAAGAGGCTCCATGAAGAGGCTCCATGAAGAGGCTCGATGAAGAGGCTCGATGAAGAGGCTCCATGAAGAGGCTCCATGAAGAGGCTAAATGAAGAGGCTCCATGAAGAGGCTCCATGAAGAGGCTCCATGAAGAGGCTCCATGAAGAGGCTCCATGAAGAGGCTCCATGAAGAGGCTCCATGAAGAGGCTCGATGAAGAGGCTCGATGAAGAGGCTCGATGAAGAGGCTCCATGAAGAGGCTCCATGAAGAGGCTCCATGAAGAGGCTCCATGAAGAGGCTCGATGAAGAGGCTCCATGAAGAGGCTCCATGAAGAGGCTAAATGAAGAGGCTCCATGAAGAGGCTCCATGAAGAGGCTCCATGAAGAGGCTCCATGAAGACGCTCCATGAAGAGGCTCCATGAAGAGGCTCCATGAAGACGCTCCATGAAGACGCTCCATGAAGAGGCTCCATGAAGAGGCTCCATGAAGAGGCTCGATGAAGAGGCTCGATGAAGAGGCTCCATGAAGAGGCTAAATGAAGAGGCTCCATGAAGAGGCTCGATGAAGAGGCTCGATGAAGAGGCTTCATGAAGACGCTCCATGAAGAGGCTCCATGAAGAGGCTCCATGAAGAGGCTCCATGAAGACGCTCCATGAAGACGCTCCATGAAGAGGCTCCATGAAGAGGCTCCATGAAGAGGCTCCATGAAGAGGCTCCATGAAGAGGCTTCATGAAGAGGCTCCATGAAGAGGCTCCATGAAGAGGCTCCATGAAGAGGCTCGATGAAGAGGCTCGATGAAGAGGCTCCATGAAGAGGCTCCATGAAGAGGCTCCATGAAGAGGCTAAATGAAGAGGCTCCATGAAGAGGCTCCATGAAGACGCTCCATGAAGAGGCTCCATGAAGAGGCTCCATGAAGACGCTCCATGAAGAGGCTCCATGAAGAGGCTCCATGAAGAGGCTCCATGAAGAGGCTCCATGAAGAGGCTCCATGAAGAGGCTCGATGAAGAGGCTCCATGAAGAGGCTCCATGAAGAGGCTCCATGAAGAGGCTCCATGAAGAGGCTCCATGAAGAGGCTCCATGAAGAGGCTCCATGAAGACGCTCCATGAAGACGCTCCATGAAGAGGCTCCATGAAGAGGCTCCATGAAGACGCTCCATGAAGAGGCTCCATGAAGACGCTCCATGAAGAGGCTCCATGAAGAGGCTCCATGAAGAGGCTCCATGAAGAGGCTCCATGAAGAGGCTCCATGAAGACGCTCCATGAAGAGGCTCCATGAAGACGCTCCATGAAGAGGCTCCATGAAGAGGCTCCATGAAGACGCTCCATGAAGACGCTCCATGAAGAGGCTCCATGAAGAGGCTCCATGAAGAGGCTTCATGAAGAGGCTCCATGAAGAGGCTCGATGAAGAGGCTCCATGAAGAGGCTCCATGAAGAGGCTCGATGAAGAGGCTCGATGAAGAGGCTCCATGAAGAGGCTCCATGAAGAGGCTCCATGAAGAGGCTCCATGAAGAGGCTCCATGAAGAGGCTCCATGAAGAGGCTCCATGAAGACGCTCCATGAAGAGGCTTCATGAAGACGCTCCATGAAGAGGCTCCATGAAGAGGCTCCATGAAGAGGCTCCATGAAGAGGCTCGATGAAGAGGCTCCATGAAGAGGCTCCATGAAGAGGCTCCATGAAGAGGCTCCATGAAGAGGCTCCATGAAGAGGCTCGATGAAGAGGCTCCATGAAGAGGCTCCATGAAGACGCTCCATGAAGACGCTCCATGAAGAGGCTCCATGAAGAGGCTCCATGAAGAGGCTCCATGAAGAGGCTCCATGAAGAGGCTCGATGAAGAGGCTCCATGAAGAGGCTCCATGAAGAGGCTCGATGAAGAGGCTCCATGAAGAGGCTCCATGAAGAGGCTCCATGAAGAGGCTCCATGAAGAGGCTCGATGAAGAGGCTCCATGAAGAGGCTCCATCAAGGCGGCTCCATGAAGAGGCTCCATGAAGAGGCTCCATGAAGAGGCTCCATGAAGAGGCTCCATGAAGAGGCTCCATGAAGAGGCTCCATGAAGAGGCTCCATGAAGAGGCTCCATGAAGAGGCTCCATGAAGAGGCTCCATGAAGAGGCTCCATGAAGAGGCTCCATGAAGAGGCTCCATGAAGAGGCTCCATGAAGAGGCTCCATGAAGAGGCTCCATGAAGAGGCTCCATGAAGAGGCTCCATGAAGAGGCTCCATGAAGAGGCTCCATGAAGAGGCTCCATGAAGAGGCTCGATGAAGAGGCTCCATGAAGAGGCTCCATGAAGAGGCTCCATGAAGAGGCTCCATGAAGAGGCTCCATGAAGAGGCTCCATGAAGAGGCTCCATGAAGAGGCTCCATGAAGACGCTCCATGAAGAGGCTCCATGAAGAGGCTCCATGAAGACGCTCCATGAAGACGCTCCATGAAGAGGCTCCATGAAGAGGCTCCATGAAGAGGCTCCATGAAGACGCTCCATGAAGAGGCTCCATGAAGAGGCTCCATGAAGACGCTCCATGAAGAGGCTCCATGAAGAGGCTCCATGAAGAGGCTCCATGAAGAGGCTCGATGAAGAGGCTCCATGAAGAGGCTCCATGAAGAGGCTCCATGAAGAGGCTCCATGAAGACGCTCCATGAAGAGGCTCCATGAAGAGGCTCCATGAAGAGGCTCCATGAAGAGGCTCCATGAAGACGCTCCATGAAGAGGCTTCATGAAGAGGCTCCATGAAGAGGCTCCATGAAGAGGCTCCATGAAGAGGCTCCATGAAGAGGCTCGATGAAGAGGCTCCATGAAGAGGCTCCATGAAGATGCTCCATGAAGAGGCTCCATGAAGATGCTCCATGAAGAGGCTCCATGAAGAGGCTCCATGAAGAGGCTCCATGAAGAGGCTCCATGAAGAGGCTCCATGAAGACGCTCCATGAAGAGGCTCCATGAAGACGCTCCATGAAGAGGCTCCATGAAGACGCTCCATGAAGAGGCTCCATGAAGAGGCTCCATGAAGACGCTCCATGAAGAGGCTCCATGAAGAGGCTCCATGAAGAGGCTCCATGAAGACGCTCCATGAAGAGGCTCCATGAAGAGGCTCCATGAAGAGGCTCCATGAAGAGGCTCCATGAAGAGGCTCCATGAAGAGGCTCCATGAAGACGCTCCATGAAGAGGCTCCATGAAGAGGCTCCATGAAGACGCTCCATGAAGAGGCTTCATGAAGAGGCTCCATGAAGACGCTCCATGAAGAGGCTTCATGAAGATGCTCCATGAAGAGGCTCCATGAAGACGCTCCATGAAGAGGCTCCATGAAGACGCTCCATGAAGAGGCTCCATGAAGACGCTCCATGAAGAGGCTCCATGAAGACGCTCCATGAAGACGCTCCATGAAGAGGCTCCATGAAGAGGCTCCATGAAGACGCTCCATGAAGAGGCTCCATGAAGACGCTCCATGAAGAGGCTCCATGAAGAGGCTCCATGAAGACGCTCCATGAAGAGGCTCCATGAAGAGGCTCCATGAAGACGCTCCATGAAGAGGCTCCATGAAGACGCTCCATGAAGAGGCTCCATGAAGACGCTCCATGAAGAGGCTCCATGAAGACGCTCCATGAAGACGCTCCATGAAGACGCTCCATGAAGAGGCTCCATGGGGCTCCATGAAGGCTCCATGAAGGGGCTCCATGAAGACGCTCCATGAAGAGGCTCCATGAAGAGGCTCCATGAAGACGCTCCATGAAGGGCTCCATGAGACGCTCATGAAGACGCTCCATGAAGACGCTCTATGAAGAGGCTCCATGAAGACGCTCCATGAAGACGCTCCATGAAGAGGCTCCATGAAGAGGCTCCATGAAGACGCTCCATGAAGACGCTCCATGAAGAGGCTCCATGAAGAGGCTCCATGAAGAGGCTCCATGAAGACGCTCCATGAAGACGCTCCATGAAGACGCTCTATGAAGAGGCTCCATGAAGACGCTCCATGAAGACGCTCCATGAAGAGGCTCCATGAGGCTCCATGAGGCTCCATGAAGGCTATGAAGAGGCTCCATGAAGACGCTCCATGAAGACGCTCCATGCAGACGCTCCATGAAGAGGCTCCATGAAGACGCTCCATGAAGACGCTCCATGAAGACGCTCCATGAAGACACACACCCAATGGTTACGAGGTAAACGTCCGCATCTACTTCCTGTATTTCCTGAATGAACATGTATTTGCTGTATTACCTGTATTACCTGAGAGGGAGGGAGGGATCAAACAAGTAGGACTCTGATATTCAGTTCTCCGATGACTGATGTTTCTCGACTCTGAGAACCTGCAGTAAACTCTCTCTCCCTATCTCTCTCTCTATCTCTCCCTCTCCCCCCCCCCCCCTCCCTCTCTCTCTGTCTCTCTCCATCTCTCTAATTGGTTCTCTCTCCTCATGTCACCCCTCTGCTTGGTATTCAGAGGGTGAGCTGCTCCGGCTCCGGCTTCAGAGCTTTGGGATGAGAGGAGGAGGAGGAGGAACTCCTCTTCATCAAAGTGCATCTCCTCACCCCGAGAGGAGAGGGGCAATATTCAAGACATTCAATAACATCTGATAACATCTATATATATATATATATATATATATATATATATATACACACACACACACATACATCTTCCATATAAATACATTACAATCACACTTATAACTCTGAAGAATTGTTTGATAAATAATTCAATCAAAGACATGACAACATGTAACCCTTAACCTGCCTCTTCATGTTGATGCTGTGTCTCCGGTGTGAAACACGCTTCATGGAGGCTGTCGGTGCTCGATGGACATTCGGTCCGTCACTTGATTCTTCTCTCTGACTCGTTAACAGAGAGTCCTTGAACCATGATCACGTGCTCCAGCCGCTCGGCTGTGTGTGAACTCTGGGCTCATCCATCACTGCCGCGATCAGGACGCACGCCAGCGGCGGTTCACCCGCCGCGGGGAGAGTTAATGGGTTGGCTGGTGAGCCACGAGGCTACATGAGCTTCAGCCAATCGCTGTGGAGACGTGTTTCTACCTCTACCTGTAGTGTGGGAGCTTCACTGTCTCATAACATCACCGTTTCACGGTAGTTGATTGAAAAAATTCACTTCAGTTTTATTTGAGATAGTTTAATATCACAAATTCTAAATTTGCTTTGAATTCATTACTTTCCTCCATATTTGACTTTCCTGATAATTTAATAAAGTCAAATGTAGCAAACAAACTTCTTGAATTCAGCTCCATGTCATTAAAAAGTATGTTCACGTTAAAGGTTACTGTTGTTTATTTAGTCGATATTAAAGAACACAAATCAAAGTGTTCTCAGTGTGTCGGGTTGTTGTTGTTGTTGTGTTGTTGACGTGTACGCGGCTCTGTCGCGTGTTACATTAACTACTAAATG
Organism: Pseudoliparis swirei; assembly: GCF_029220125.1. Taxonomy (NCBI): domain Eukaryota; kingdom Metazoa; phylum Chordata; class Actinopteri; order Perciformes; family Liparidae; genus Pseudoliparis; species Pseudoliparis swirei. The sequence goes on along the minus strand of NC_079406.1, from coordinate 1,504,472 downwards.
AAAGATGACATCAGCTGTGAGCTTTTTTAATTCTTATTAACGATGTACCGCAGCAGACGGCGTCTTCACGCTTCGTCTTCATCACACTCACCTTCCTCAGTTATCTTCAGCACCGTAAAGATAAACACATGAAAACAGTTCTTAATCTTCATCATCACGGAGCGCCGTTGTAACCGTGTTCATCCTCCAGGGGAGATAGATGCAGGTATGCCTGGAGGTCAAAGGTCATGAAGCTGGTGTAAAGAAGCTTCTCGCTGAGGGTCGTCTCTCCGTCTGCGTCATGTGAAGAGGAGGAGGAGGAGGATTTATTGCTGGTGTTGATATTCGGCCACCGTTGATTAACTACGTCCTTATTTGGCTGCACCTCAAACTAATATGCCTAAATGATGATTAAAGGAACCCGCGAGGAGCGCTTTGGAGGAGGTGAAATAAAAACGTTCCGGTGGATGTAAACACTGACAAAGTGAAGCGTTGATCCTCTTCCAGTTCGTTCAGTGAAGCCTCCTGATGAATATTAAGTGTGTTTACTGCCTTTGTCAGAGGAGACGGCTTCCCTAACCACGCTGCCGACATGTCGTTGTATTCGTCTGTCAAACAAAAGCAGTTTTCACCGTGTGTTCCTGAATGCAGCATTTAGTTTAACAGCCAGGGAGAGTTAGGGGTACACCATAAGATCTGCTCCTCCCGGAAGGAGAGACACTGTGGCTTCAACCGGATGACATCATCTTCAACCGGATGACATCATCTTCAACCTGATGACATCATCTTCAACCTGATGATATCATCTTCAACCTGATGACATCATCTTCAACCTGATATCATCTTCAACCTGATGACATCATCTTCAACCTGATGACATCATCTTCAACCAGATGACATCATCTTCAACCTGATGACATCATCTTCAAACCTGATGACATCATCTTCAAACCTGCAGCAGGACTTCTGATGACATCATTCAAATGTTCACCAACACATTATAATAAGCAGAGAATCAACGTGTTGTTTTTAATATAGTTTGACGCACTTCACCTCGTCTTCACTTTAATACAGGGGATTAAAAGTCTTTAATATAAATGATATTTCATCTCATCATTCAACGTGAATCTGAACAAAACGTTCAATAAGAAACAAATAAACAGAAAACAACTTCTGTTATACACGTTTTAATGTTTATGTGACTTCATCGCGTCTACTTCCTGTGACTTTAACTTTTATTCAGAAGTCTTTAAACAATACATTTTATTTCACCTCATGGTAAACTTGTTCTGGCTGAGTTATTTTCAAATTATTATTATTAGTATTATTATTATTATTGTTATTATTAGTATTATTATTTTCAAAAAACTGCTACAAGACTTCTGATGGCATCATTTAACATGAAGCTGAACAACACGTTGCAATAATAACAGTCAGAAGGCCACTTTGGTTATATATATTTAAATGTTGTGTGACTTCACCTCGTCTCCTTCCTGTGACTTTAACTTCCCTCATTCTTGTTTTTTCCGTTTATTCAGGTGGAAACACGTCTAAACACAACCTGATGTTTGACCTCACATTAACACGGAGCTGTTGAGTTAACATTCACGTCTCTCCAGGAATATTTACCCCTCCCCCGCAGTCCCACTCCCATATCCTCTCATCCGCCTCGCCTCAGCATCTTAATGTCTCCCTCAGACCGAGGAGACGCTCTGGAGGAGACGATCCAGAGGGGACGATCCGGAGGAGACGCTCCGGAGGAGACGATCCGGAGGAGACGATCCGGAGGGGACGATCCAGAGGGGACGATCCAGAGGAGACGATCCAGAGGAGACGATCCAGAGGAGACGATCCAGAGGGGACGATCCAGAGGAGACGATCCGGAGGAGACGATCCAGAGGAGACGCTCTAGAGGAGACGCTCTAGAGGAGATGATCCAGAGGAGACGCTCTAGAGGAGACGATCCGGAGGAGACGATCCAGAGAAGATGATCCAGAGGAGACGATCCAGAGGAGACGATCCGGAGGAGACGATCCGGAGGAGACGATCCAGAGGAGACGCTCTAGAGGAGATGATCCAGAGGAGACAATCCAGAGGAGACGATCCAGAGGAGACGCTCTAGAGGAGACGCTCTAGAGGAGATGATCCAGAGGAGACGATCCGGAGGAGACGCTCTAGAGGAGATGATCCGGAGGAGACGATTCGGAGGAGACGATCCAGAGGAGACGATCTAGAGGAGACGATCCAGAGGAGATGATCCAGAGGAGACGATCCGGAGGAGACGCTGTAGAGGAGAGGATCCGGAGGAGACGATCTAGAGGAGACGATCTAGAGGGGACGATCCAGAGGACACGCTCTAGAGGAGACGATCCGGAGGAGACGATCTAGAGGAGACGATCCGGAGGAGACGATCTAGAGGAGACGATCTAGAGGAGACGATCCAGAGGAGATGATCCAGAGGAGACGATCCGGAGGAGACGATCTAGAGGAGAGGATCCGGAGGAGACGATCTAGAGGAGACGATCTAGAGGAGACGATCCAGAGGAGACGATCCGGAGGAGACGATCCAGAGGAGACGCTCTAGAGGAGATGATCCAGAGGAGACGATCCAGAGGATACGCTCTAGAGGAGATGATCCAGAGGAGACGATCCGGAGGAGACGCTCTAGAGGAGACGATCCGGAGGAGACGATCCAGAGGAGACGATCAGGAGGAGACGATCCAGAGGAGATGATCCAGAGGAGACGATCCGGAGGAGACGCTCTAGAGGAGATGCTCTAGAGGAGATGATCCAGAGGAGACGATCCAGAGGAGACGATCCGGAGGAGACGATCCAGAGGAGACGATCCAGAGGAGACGATCAGGAGGAGACGATCCAGAGGAGACGCTCTAGAGGAGAGGATCCAGAGGAGACGATCCAGAGGAGACGATCTAGAGGAGACGATCCAGAGGAGACGATCAGGAGGAGACGATCCAGAGGAGATGATCCAGAGGAGACGATCCAGAGGACACGCTCTAGAGGAGACGATCCGGAGGAGACGATCTAGAGGAGACGATCCGGAGGAGACGATCTAGAGGAGACGATCCGGAGGAGACGATCTAGAGGAGACGCTCTAGCGGAGATGATCCAGAGGAGACGATCCGGAGGAGACGATCCAGAGGAGACGATCCAGAGGACACGCTCTAGAGGAGATGATCCAGAGGAGACGCTCTAGAGGAGACATCGATACAGCAGCGGGATGTTTGTGTTGGTTTTTGAGGGCTTGTACGTTTCCCTTAATGCGATTAGTGAATCTTTACCTCCAACATCCGACATTTAAAACCCAACTTTCTCTCAGTATAAATGAGTTTCCCTTGAATTGTTACCCAATGACTTGGAGAGTCATTATGACAAGTGCCTTTAATGGAGGTCAGAGAGGTCGGTTCAAGTCATCTAAATATCATTAGTCATCTTGTACATGTTTACATTTGACATTTATTTGCACTTAACACTTCGGTGATGTCTTTTCCTGCTTCCTGGAATCACCGGAGCTGAATATTGATGTGATATTTAAAATGGATGAAGACGCTCATTAAAGACCGATCGTAAAATAATGTGCACCTGTCCAAAGAAATGAAAAGGTGGCCTCGCTGACGCGTCCCGATAACGAGGTGTGAACGAAGCCGTTAGGATTCACGTCTTTTATGCCGGTTATGTTTAGTTTTAGAAGAATGTGAAACTGTTTATTTACGGCCAAAAGATTCGACCCGAGAGGAAAGAATAGAGAGAGGAAAGTATTACTATTAAGATCTGTTAATCATTTGAAAGAGACATTCTACAACATGTTACATATTTAATCTTGTGTTTAATTCATTCTTTACCAAAGGGTTTTAATTCAAAATGCAGCAGTGATCATTATTTTAAAGGATATAAATATGAATGTGGTTCTGCAGTCCCTGTGTTCTCTGAGGGTCACATGACTGCTTCCATATTTCATATGATAACTGTGGACACTGCGGTGGGAGTTGGGACCTGCATCACTTAAGTTTACAGATTCTTGGAATGTTTTTCACTCTTCGGACAACAACTGTCAACGTTGAAGTGAAACTGTGATTCACTGCAGCTCTCCTTTGGTCCCGCCGGAGGCTTCGAGGAGGAGGAGGAGGAGGAGGAGGAGCTCCACTCTGCTCCTCATCTCCACTTCAAACCGGCGCACCGGGCCGCCGGCACGCCGCCGCCACCGGCTGGGATCCTGAGAGGTGAGGAGGCGTCAGACGGAGGGGGAGGAGACATGTTGCCCCTCCCCCCCAAAAAAACAAATACACATTCACCTTCCCGAGCTCCCCGTGGCGCCCTTCCTCTCAGCGGCCTGACGAACTTTGACAGGAAGCTTCAACTTTTCGAAAATGGCCTCAAAAAGACAAAAGGTGTCAGAGGCTGGAAAATGGAAAAGAAAGAAACTGCTCGACGACACCCGCGTATCACTTTCAGGTCCAGGGCACCACTGCAGCAGCGCTGGCCACGAGAGAGAGCGATGAAGAGGAGGGGGAACCACGGCGTAGGCAGCGAGGACACGGCTAACACTGAGAAGAGGTCACGCGCCAGGTGAACGCGGCTTCACGCGGACGCACGCCGCTCCTCGGCGTGACCTCGGCTCACGCCGGGGGTCAACCATCCAAACGCTCGCTGCCCTCGACACGGCGCTCCGCCTCCTGGAGGCCGACTCTACCGGGAGATACACCGTCAATGTTCACGGACTTCAGAGCGCGTGACACCAGGAACACAAGCTTTCACATTAAAACCACAGTTAGAGAACATTTTATGATCGTCTTAATTATCAGTTAACAAGCTGTGAAAGGTTAACGATCCTCAGCTGCTGATATCGGAGTGTATTATGACAAATAATGCCGTATTACTCATTTTTTAGCTAATTAGTGTTATTTTTTTCAAGTGATCCAAAGACTGTAGAATAATAATCGTGGTGTCGTTGCCGCGCTAGCTCAGCCTCAGGTGTCAGACGTCACTCCACCGAGCTGCAGTTCATAGAAAGAAACACCATTCCGTTTAATTTGGATGTTTAAAAAAAAATAAAGTCCACAAAGAAGCGACAGAGTGGGACCTCCCCTTCGCTCACGCTCTCGTTTCACACCGGCTCCAGACAGGAAGCTCGTTAGCGGTCGCAGCTCGTTAGGAATGTAAACCACAGACAGGAAAGAGGTGTTGGAATCTCCCAATTAAACTTGTTAAGCACTTCCTTGTTTTGAGATAATCACCGTGTAAATTATTTGCTGGAGAACTTCAAGATGATGGGATGTCGCTCTGTGACGGGACGGCGACGGGCATCGCTGCATGAGATTAATCGCTTCGAGAGTCGAGTCCAGAGCCGTCGCACCACATGGCGCCGCTGGCTGGAGACGAACGCGTGTTCCTGTGTCGGTCACATTTGCACATTAAAGATAATATATATATATATATAAATATATAGAGAGAGATGCTGATGTGGTTCATTCTGGGGTTGGGGGAAGTATTTTAACCCATGTTTTGATGTATTTTAACGCATGTTTTGATGTATTTTGACACATGTTTTGATGTATTTTAACTAGGGCTGTCAATCGATTAAAAAAAATTAACTAATTAATCGCACATTTTGAAATTGCGATTAATTAATCGCGATTAATTGCGATTAATCGCAATTAAAAGTTAAAAGTTCATTCTTTTTAAAGACCAAACTTCACACAGAGCTGTGTTTCAAAGAGGCTCCTACCTATAAAGTGCCAGCGAGGTATTTAATATTGTGGATGATAAATTGTTTCTTCAGTGAAACATCAGATTAGTAAAAAAAAAGAAGTATATTGAGACCCCATTGGTCCTGTCATCTTTAACGCTGAACAACAGCAGAACCAGTGGCCTTGGTAACTGACTGACATTCACATATGTCACGTTAACCCTCTGGAGGCTGGGGGCATTTTATACATTTTACAACAAAAAATTAAATTCACCTTTTAAAGGCGTTTGCATATGACACATACCCACGTGTTCTACATCAAACATTCCAGAACAATCTCAGCTCTATTCAATGAGGCTCAGGTGTCTGGTGCCGTGTTCTCTGCTCTCTGACTGACAGGCTGCTAATGAGCCTCACCTGTGAGGTGGGAGGTCCTTTATGATTTACTGAGTGTTCATTGGTTGTTTTTTTCCCAAAATGTTGACAGACAAACGGATTGACCAATCACGTTGAAGGTTTCGTGTGACGAGTTCTTTCCGCGCCGCGTCCCCCGACACGTCGCCCCTCTGTTCCTCTGTGTATCAGAGGGGGAGACGGGAGGAAGGAGGAGCAGGAGGAAACCCGACTGATTCATCCACGAGTTAAACTCATTTCTGCTTCTTATTTTCGCGGAAAAATAATTGTTTTAAAAACGGAAACAGCGTTAAACCGTACTGCCGCGGTTTGACACTCAGTTTGAGTGTAAAAACTTCAACGAACACCGGAAGTAAACAAAGTTGCGTTAAAATATTTTAGTGCGTTAACGCGGCCAAATTAATCGCATAGATTAACGCGTTAACGCTGACAGCCCTAATTTTAACGCATGTTTTGATGTATTTTGACACATGTTTTGATGTATTTTAACGCATGTTTTGATGTATTTTAACGCATGTTTTGATGTATTTTGACACATGTTTTGATGTATTTTGACGCATGCTTTGATGTATTTTGATGCATGTTTTGATGTATTTTAACGCATGTTTTGATGTATTTTGACACATGTTTTGATGTATTTTGACGCATGCTTTGATGTATTTTGATGCATGTTTTGATGTATTTTGACATGTTTTGATGTATTTTGACACATGTTTTGATGTATTTTGACGCATGTTTTGATGTATTTTGACGCATGTTTTGATGTATTTTGACGCATGTTTTGATGTATTTTAACACATGTTTTGATGTATTTTGACACATGTTTTCATGCATTCCCTCGTACACCTCCATAATGCTGAATCTTGGCTCATTTGACATCATCCAAAGCCGTTTCTCACCACCTGCCACAGCGTAATGAGTAGAGGCGCCTAGAGGGCATTCTCAAAATGTCGTTCCATGCACTCTTCAGAGGGACGAGCCGAGCAGACGCTCGTCAACGTCGTTGCTCTGCGAGATGAAACAGAGGGAGAGCGAGATCAACTTCACAGCCGACTTCACTCCGGAGCTTCATGAATTGAGACGTCCGTGCAGACCGTGTCTCGAGGACGGTTCAGCCAGCGAGGGGAGACCACGGGGACTTCTCTTCTGATGCAGAACTTAAACTAGTAGATGGAATATTCACGTCTTTATGCTCACACCTCTAAACGATATGTTGACTTCCAACACGAACGCTGCTTTGAGACATCTGTGGAGATCCTGCCACAGTTCAGGAGATACTGGATAAGATCATAACACCTTAAACGTTAAATGGCGAAGGACGTTGAACCAGCATGTCACGAACCACTCGGCATCACAAAGTATAAATCATCCGTGCTGCAGTGGAAGGATTGTACCTCCCGTCCCCGACGTATTAGCACAGCACATCAGAGCACCGAGCTCACAGTTACTTCATTCTCTGTTTCTGATTGGCTCCAGAAAATGGGACATCTGGGCCCATTGGCTCCTCTTACACAATCCCTTTCACTTTTATCATATTTCTGTATTATCTTTTTTCCTTTTTGCTTCTTCTGTATAATCCTGGCACTGACTGAGACTCTATCCATTAGCGGTGATGAACTAAATCCCATTTGGCTTGATGTGCTGCATGTTGACCGCTGACCGGCGTCTCGTTGTCCACGTGGGCGCTTTGAGATGAAGCCGTGTAGGATAATGTATTCCGTGTTCCCGACCGGTTGTAATGAGCATGAATGCATTCTGGTTCTTGAAATATTTAAGAACACTTAGAGTGCTAATTTACCTCTTTTATTCTCTTTGAATGGGACCAATTCAAATCCTCTACCCGCGACCGGTTAACATTACTCACCGTTAAAGGGACTATGGAGAGAAGCTGAAACTGCCCCCTGGAATCATTTGTGTTAGAATTACCGGCGTGTAGTCAAACTTACTCTGGAAATGCTAATGAACCCAGTCTAGATCACCTCCATGCTTAGGGGGAAGTCCTTCCCCCAGTGGAGAACCCTCTGCGTCTGGTTTATTTACCTTAAACTGCTACTTATTAACGTGTTTTCTGTCCTTTAATCTCTCCTGTGGGATTCAAACCCTCAACCCTCTGGTTATAATGTGGCTCCGGTGACCGGCGAGTATGTACCATGTTTAGTTTAACGTCTCATCTTCATGCTGAAATGCTTTTTCACATTAATAGAAGTTTGAAATGGAATTTTCCATCGAAATGGAATAAATAACTGATGAAACATCAGCAAAGAAAAATCACATCTGCTCACTGAATGATCCACTGAGAGGAAACACAAAACTACTGAAGTAGAACATCTAGTTGAATGACATTAAAAGGAGAATTACTGAATCTTTGAGTTGAATTTTAAGAATTCATCACTATCATATCATACAACTTCATATTGATGTATGTGTTATATTTAGACATAAAAGGGGAAACATACTGGATCAACTGTAACCTTTAAAAAACATCTCTGACCGAGGAATGGTTTACATTGTTAAAACACACATTATGCTTGATTTACATATAAAAAGAAACTTTCTGAATGTATAATTTCTCTATTTGTCACGTTGACTGTTGCAGTTGTAAGTTGTCATATTTACATGGACATGAGTATCCCATCCCGACACCCTATGTATGTATAAGCCAGGACACCAGGAGACAGCAGGACCGTGTTGCACGCGTCTTCCTCTGTTATCGAGCAATGAAGAAACAGAGTTGTGTCTTTTGGTGATGAGAGAGGCTGCAAAGCTTCATCTGCTCACCGAGAGTCACAAAAACAAGCGTCTCCAAACCCTCTAATGAGCCGCATCATACCGCCCCGGCTCAAAAACAAATTACGGTGCGCAGCAGTGTGTGTACATAGTTCTGTTAGTGGTTAACCAGACACTCTGGTACCCACTCACAAAGGAGTGGCTGGGGGTTGAAGGTTCACTGTGTTACCACGAGCTGCCCCTAGTGGCCAGTTAGGAGTAGTGGCCAAGAGTCAGCAGGCAGTCGAGGCAGTACGACATGTTCTGTGAAAGTGTGATTCACCGCAACCACGAGGTCCTTCAGCAGGCGGCCAACACCAGGCAGCACGTTCTGAGGTATTTCGATGAATGTTTTGATGTATTTTAAACAATGTTTTGATGTATTTTAAACAATTTTTTGATGTATTTTGACAAATGTTTTGATGTATTTGGACACGTTTTGATGTATTTTGACGCGTGTTGATGTATTTTGACGCATGTGCTCACAGACTTGTTGCACATTGCCACACTGAATAAGTTATTTCTATTTAATCAACGAGAGGTTTAATTGTAGAGCTTTGAATGAAAAGGGGGGATTTGTTAAATTGCTGCGAGTCGACGAATAAAATGGACGAGCAGACTTAAATTAGGTTTTTTTTCAACAAAAAGGATTGAAGGAGCAGTTCAACTGATTGGTAAAAGATGTCCCATCTGGAGAAGGATTTAAAATGAATGGATGTCTGAGCTGCCGAAGGAAATGAGGGTTTGACCCTAAATAGAGGATTTAAAACTCTGCAGTCAGGATGTTCTGCTGCGTGAGGAGAGTTCACAGAACTTATCCTGATACTGGCTGAGAAGTAATTGGAGCTCAACGATTTTGAAAAATAAATTCTATCCGCCCCCATTTGGACTGATTTCTGAAATTGCAAATATCATACGAGAAATCAATGATACTGTTTACACCATTATTATTATAACCAAAAAAAAGGACATTGCGATTTGGATTACATTTCAATTAAATGTGACGCCCTGTGTGTGTATGTGTGTGTGTGTGTGTGTGTGGGTGTGTGGGATCAAAAGTATGCTGTTATTAAATTTTTTTATTGAGTCCACACGTGACACCTCCTAGTCAAGTCCTCACGGGTGTGGGAGTACAAGTCTGTGTGTGTGTGTGTGTGTGTGTGTGTGTGTGTGTGTGTGTGTGTGTGTGTGTGTGTGTGTGTGTGTGTGTGTGTGTGTGTGTGAAAATGGACCCCACAAACTGACAAAAAAACTCAAACAAGAATATTTTATTTGTTTTTCATCAATTGAAGGGATATTTATGATGTCGATTTTTTCCACTGTAAAGGCTGGGTAAAATAAATTCAAGGCCCCACAAAGGACAAAGACGAGTAGGTGTGTGTGTGTGTGTGTGTGAGGTTGAGATGAGGCCCTGCATGGATGGCTGTCCTTGTGTTCCGCTGCTGCTCAGCGGTCCTGATAGCTCCATCGCTCTGCTGTTCGCTCTCTAAATGTGTTTTTTTCGCAGCTCGCCATGAAGGAAATCGCTGCAGCCGGACGGCGTCCTTTCAAACTTACAGCAACTTGAAAAACAAGCACGAAGCCCCGGCTCTTTAACAGGAAAATGCACCTTATTGGTGCATGCGACAGCGCCCATCAATTACACTCACAGCGAGCGCATCCCGTCTCCATCATCGGCTACTCGCACACAGTAATTGCTCTCTCAGGAAGTAACAACAAAGGGTAACACATTGCTCAATAGCACTTCCTCTCTAATATGCCCCGCTCCAGCGATTATTCACCGCGATGACACTATTACTCTCCTCCCCTGGAAAAAAACTGATGGACAACAAATTGAATGCATGAGCTAAACCTCAACCCACCAATACAGACGCCAGCCAGCGCTTTGCATCTTGTTTTTCAGGGTGTTATTGCGGGGGAGGGGAGGAGGGGGGGGGGGCTCTCCGATGGTTAAATGAGGCCCAGAAAGTGTTGTGGCTAGTTGCCAGCGAACCCCTCGGCGGTGCAGCACTTTTCTGTTGCAGATGAATCTTTTATCTGTGAAGCCTCTGTGGCTCCGAGACGACGCTGCAGCACTCTGGAGGTCTGGAGGCGCCGCTGCGTGATTCAATGTGGACGTCAAAAAGGCCTTTTGCAATGGTTGAATACATCGAGGAGTAAAAGCACGAGAAAACAGACATGACTTCACGCTGCATATTGAATTAATTCGTAGTTTGATTTCAGCAAAAACTCAAAAGTTTGTTCTGGAGTATTAACTATTTCATCGGAGAGTGCGTGACAGAAAGACTTCTAGAGAACGCTTCAGGAAACAGAAGCTTCAGTTCTTTCTCCTCTCAGCTCTAACCGTCCGTGATCATCCAACGCTGAAGCTCCCGGAGTGGCTGCTGCTCTCTGAAGGTTTCACAAAGTTTTAAATGAAGTCATTTCTGTAACTGTCCTGCAACAACTTGTGAAAATATGTTCAAGTCAAATCTCTCCTCCGTCTTTCTGTGACTCGATCATTTATTTTCAAGCTAACGGCCACAACACCAGATCTCTGCTCACAGAACATGAAGGTGCCATCTGGAACCGAAAACAGTTCTTCAGAGTGATGCCAGAGAAGAACTATTCATGGTTCCACATAGAACCTTTCAAACCAGGGTTCTTTTTAAGAACCTATAAAGGTGTCTCAAAGAACCTTAAAAGCATGGTTCTTTAAGGCACCATTTCTGGTTCCTCAAAGAATCTTTCAAACCAGGGTTCTCTAAAGAACCATTTCCTTAAAGAGTTCTTCAAAGAACCTATAAATGTGTCTCAAATGAATAAAAGGTTCTCCAGTAGGTGATGGTCCTTCGTAGAACCACAAAGCCTTTTTAAGAACCCTTATTTGTCAGTGTGTGGTGTTTCTGGAAGCGTCCACCCCGGAGACGTCTGTCCAACAGATATAACATGAAGTGGAAGTGACTTCCCCTCGTCGTGGGGTGAGTTCTGTGTGGAGCTTGGTGAGCAGGTTGAGTCTCCAGAGAGAAAACGAGGATCAACTCATTGTTAGTTGTGGCTCCCCAAAGGAATGCAGATAATAATACGATGTCATAAAAACCATATGTTCTCTTAACGGGGTTGAGAGGAGCGGTTGCACCATAATTGCATTTGTACATTTGGTCACTAAAATAATAAAACAACATTATTTCCCTGCAGTAGACCCGAGAGCCCGTTGTGTTGGAGAGCGAGCGACTGTTTGAGGGAGAAGCCGATGTTCCCCCGCCGCCCCGAGGGCCGTGAACCAGTTCAGACACAACCGTACGCATGAAACTAAGACTCTCGGGAGGTTGTTCTTTGTTTTTGTAGTTTTTGGGGGGAATCATTATGTGGAGGTGATGCGCAGCAGAATCTGACAGAAAACACCTTTGAACTTGTGCAGATGCTTTTAGATTTAAAGTGTTCTTGGTTGTATCTTTGATGTTCTCAGCAGATCTTTTGCTCTGCAGGTTTTCGTCAGTATTTTATTTTCCAAATTGAGATGTTACTGTTTAGCTCACGGTTTATAGTCCAGGCAAACTAACTTTTGAAATGGAAAAAATTGCAACAGAATTTATTTTTGCACAGAGGTCTTCTATGAAGTGTCCTGAATAACATACTAAAAGTCCTAAGAAATTAATGTTGCGGAAATAGGTTAAATATGCAAAAATCCAAGATGGCCGCCATAAATCTATAATGTCTCATATCTTCGCTATCACAAGAGATATTTTAATTATTTAAAATACTATTATACAGTTTTTGGATATAAGGAATCATCTAGAATAGGTTACGAGTTGATTGGATGCAATCGTCATGGAAACAAATCTGATATGACCACCAATTGGTCAGTGGCGTGCAACGCAACACCAAAGAAGAACAGAAGCATATTCCAAAAGCAATGTGACCGCTGCAGACATTGCTGCTGTTGGTCGCATCAACATTCGATACTTCAAGATCACTCCAGCACTACCATCTCTTACATATCTACCCCTTGTATTGTTGGAGGCAAAAGATCCAACAGCACAGCTAGATGTCTTATGGAAGAGCTCACTACTCCTTCATTCTCCAAGACAAGCATGGGCTGGTATGATACAGATGTTGCATCATTGTCAACACCCAGGAAAGGCCTCAACGATGTTCTTGCCAATGATTTCAATTCAGTATATTTTAAAAAGCCCAACATCACAAATTTGCCTCAGAGGACTTTACAATCTGTACACATAGACATTTCTGAGGAGCGTAAAGCCGCACGGAGGCCTGACACGAGGAAAAAGCATGACCGAAACTCAAAGCCTATTGTGGGTCATGTCCATACCAGCAGTCAACATCGCCAATGGCATGACGGCCCAAAAAGGAGTCAACGTTGACCGATCAAGAGAAATTGGGGAAGATATTCTAGACTCCTTTGTTGGGGTATCTGTAGAGGATTATGTCTTCAGGAAAGCTGACCAGGCCACGACACCTGGATCAAGATCAACAGTGGAGGTCAAATGACAACCTGTAACGGTGGATCCACAGTTGATAATTCAGAGGTTAATAACTATAGGACAGCGTTCAGAAGATGTTTTATCCTTATTTAAGTATGAGCTCTGCACTCGTCCACCTGCACTGTTTGAATTAGCTGCACTCCCCCTGCAGGCAAATAAGGCAACACTGGCCGATGTGCTCAGGAGTTTATGAAGGGAGAGCAACGAGAACCCAATGCAAATGTCCAGTATGCATTAGATGGTGGTGTTCTACTTCATTGCATGCCATGACCAAGCTGATCTACATCTGACAGTGTGTGTCAAATGTACGTTGCGTACGTCACACACACACGTATGGAGCTGCTGTCGTTGTCTTTTATGGGTACAAAGATGAGTCCGCAACTAAAGATGCTACACAACTGAGATGAACAGGGGCTTGTGCTGGTGTGACAAGACACTTCGGTGGTGACATAATGATTCAATCAAAGAAAGAAGATTTCCTGAACACCAAAGCAAACAAGCAGCGATGCATCCATTATCTAAGCGACAAGCTGGATGGAACTGGCTGAAGCATAGACCAGGCAACGCACGACAGCGTTGCATTAATTGTTCAAACAGCAGTTGCTTCTGCCCAAACAAAAGACACTGTACTGATCAGGGAGGTCACAGACTTGCTGATTCTCCTACTGCACCATGTCAAAATGGACGCACACATGTTGTTCATGGCACCGGAGCCGAAACACTCCACCAAGTAGAAGAGAGTCTGGTGCATAAAACAATCCAGGGAGTTGCTCGATCCTAAACTTTGTGATCACCCGCTCTTTGTCCACGCAATTTCAGGCTGTAATACTACCTGTCGTCTGTTTGGTCTCGGGAAGGGCATGGCACTCAAGATAATGGAGAATGACCTTGTCTTTTACAATCAGGCCAAAGTGTTCAGTCAATCTCATTCAGCAATGGAGGCGATCATTGCAGCAGGAGAGAAGGCATTGGTGTCAATGTATGGTGGTGCCGAAGACGAAGGAATAGACGGCTTCCTATACCGGCGGTTCTGTGACAAGGTTTTAAAAGTCACCGCCATGGAATCCCAAAGTCTACCACCAACCTCTGGCTCCTCTTAGTATCACAGCCTTTGTGTATACTATTAGGTTATGGAATAGGAAGATGCCTGCATCGATATGAGCCCAGAGGACTATGGATGGAACTTTGTTGACGGGCGATATCTGTCAATACAGATCGACCAACCAGCCGCTTCATCAGAACTGCTGGATGTCAACTGTCATCATAGCTGTAAAAAGGACTGTACCATCCGAAAGGTGCACATGCCGAAAATATGGCCTGCCTTGCACAAATGTGTGCAGAGAATGCCGTGGTGTAAGCTGCACCAACTCAGTTACCAGATTTGTCAAATGCATATGATGACGACGGTTGAGTTGGACCCATTCCAACAGTGTAACATCTACAATGATCAATCACTGTATTGACAATAGTAGCATGTTGTGTCACCTTTCTGCTATACTCTTCATGTGATGTGTAGAATTTATGTTGATGAGTATGTTACTCAAGTTCAATGTAGTTAATAAACTACAAAATACTTACCTGCCTTGATTATATTAGTATACAATTTAATTAAATGAAATGTCATAGATCAGTGCACATATATATGATAAGAAATGGATTTTTGGTAATATATTGGATTTTTTTCCATGACCATTACATCCGATCAAGTCAAAACATACTCTGATTTCTCATGTCCAAAAAATGTGTAATCGTATTTTCAATCATTCAAATGTCTCTTATAAAAGTGGAGATATGAGACATTATGTATTTATGGCGGCCGTCTTGGATTTTTGCATATTTAACCTTTTTCCGCAACAGTAATTTCTTAGGACTTTTAGTATGTTATTCAGGACACTTCATAGAATACCTCTGTGCAAAAATAAATTCTGTTGCATTTATTTCCATTTTTAATGGTAAAATTGGCTAGATTGCCTGGACTATTAGCTCCACATGGAATCAGCCGGTGTGTTGAACCTGCATTTACAATAAAATGATCAATAAACTGCCGACGCGTTGAGCTTGAGTTCCCAGAGAACATCGTGTTCATCGGGCGCCACGCAGCGAACGGCCCCGCCGGAACGTACCATCCTCCAGGGAGGCCGGATGGAACGTACCATCCTCCGGGGAGGCCGGATGGAACGTACCATCCTTCGGGGAGGCCGGATGGAACGTACCATCCTCCGGGGAGGCCGGATGGAAGGTACCATCCTCCGGGGAGGCCGGATGGAACGTACCATCCTCCGGGGAGGCCGGATGGAAGGTACCAATGAGCCCTGAATAAGGCTGCAGAGCCCCATGTGAGCCAGTCGGCATGTAAACGTGTCAAAGTAACTTCACTGAACTAATTCACACTCCGATGGCTCAGCAGTCACGAGCGATCTGGGGTTCGGTGCCTTGCCCGAGGGCACTCGGACACGGACCGGAGGAGCGGGGGATCAAACGACCGGCTCTTCCTCCACAGCCGAGGTTCACCGATGAAGACGAGTCCAAGGAGCACCGGAGGAGCCGTGTGAGCGACGCACCGGAGCTTTAAAACTTGAGCTCCGGTGACTTAACGGAGCCGAGCTGATGAACGGACCTGGGAGGAACCGGTCTTTGATTTCACTCTGATTGGTGAGATTTGTCTTTGAGTCGTTTGCCTCCCGCGCGCCGCCGCTCCACGACGGCGTCACGCCCCGATGAGTCGCTCGCTCAATCGAATAGAAATGCGTGTACCCAGCAATTTGTTATTCGCTTCCATTTAGCTGAACAAACAAGTACAAACAAGCAGCTCCCGCCGCGGTCATCGGATCAGCGCCGGGTCTCTCACCGTGAAATTATGCTAATTACAAGGACCTCATTTAAGGGGGAAGAACGTGACTCTTTTTAATTAACACACTGTAAATATAACATTATTTCTACTGAGTTAATGCAAATATCATCAGGTAAATGATTTGGTTTTTTGGAAAGCCAAAGCTAAGAATGTCATTTTCTGTCCGTAGAAGTTTTATCTCTTTTTTACAGGTGAAGAGTGGTGATGTGAGATGATCGGAGCGCTTTATTTCTGTTAAATTAAGTTTGTAGTCACGTAACCGAAGCGCTCGGCGTCACGGCGAAGGGACATTAAGGATGTGAGACGCACATTTAAGCAATTAAGCATTGTAAGTGTTAAAAGCCCGACAGGAAGTTCTAATGCGAGACAATAGTTTCATGTTCAGCCTCGAATGGTTGGTTTCAGACTTTAATCTGGTTTTGTGTGCAGCGTGAGACGCAGCTTCAAAACAACTCCGCCCCCGGGAACCCGAGGAGGCGTCGTCGCTGCCAAGTTGGAGCGTTCACAAAAAGTCAGAGTGTTCGAAGAAAAATGGAGTTCATTTGTTCAAAGTGGACGCTAAGCGCTCTCAGAGGGCCGTCCATCAGGGGCCCTCCATCAGGGGGCCGTCCATCAGAGGGCCGTCCATCAGGGGACCGTCCATCAGAGGGCCGTCCATCAGGGGGCCGTCCATCAGGGGGCCGTCCATCAGAGGGCCGTCCATCGGGGGGCCGTCCATCGGGGGGCCGTCCATCGGGGGCCGTCCATCAGGGGCCCTCCATCAGGGACCCGTCCATCAGAGGGCCGTCCATCGGGGGGCCGTCCATCGGGGGCCGTCCATCAGGGGCCCTCCATCAGGGGGCCGTCCATCAGAGGGCCGCCCATCAGGGGGCCGCCCATCAGGGGCCGCCCATCAGAGGCCGCCCATCAGCGGGCCGTCCAACAGAGGGCCGCCCATCGGGGCCGCCCATCGGGGCCGCCCATCAGCCTCCATCAGGGGGCCGTCCATCAGGGACCCGTCCATCAGAGGGCCGTCCATCGGGGGGCCGCCCATCGGGGGGCCGCCCATCAGGGGCCCTCCATCAGGGGGCCGTCCATCAGAGGGCCGTCCATCAGGGGGCCGTCCATCAGGGGGCCGTCCATCGGGGGGCCGTCCATCAGGGGCCCTCCATCAGGGGGCCGTCCATCAGGGGGCCGTCCATCAGGGGGCCGTCCATCAGGGGGCCGTCCATCAGGGGCCGTCCATCAGCCTCCATCGGGGCCGCCCATCAGGGGCCGCCCATCAGGGGCCGCCCATCAGGGGCCGCCCATCAGGGGCGTTCATCAGGGGCCGCCCATCGGGGCCGCCCATCAGGGGCCGCCCATCAGGGGCCGCCCATCAGGGGCCGCCCATCAGGGGCCGCCCATCAGGGGCCGCCGCATCGGGGCCGCCCATCAGGGGCCGCCCATCAGGGGCCGCCCATCGGGGCGCCCATCGGGGCCGCCCATCGGGGCCGCCCATCAGGGGGCCGTCCATCGGGGGGCCATCCATCAGAGGGCCGTCCATCAGGGGGGCCATCCATCGGGGGCCGTCCATCGGGGGGCCATCCATCGGGGGCCGTCCATCAGAGGGCCGTCCATCGGGGGGGCCGTCCATCGGGGGGGCCATCCATCAGAGGGCCGTCCATCGGGGGGCCATCCATCGGGGGCCGTCCATCAGAGGGCCGTCCATCGGAGGGCCGTCCATCGGGGGGGCCGTCCATCGGGGGGCCGTCCATCAGGGTCTGGGTGTTTGGGCCAGATGGGTTCTGCAGCTCGCGGCTGCCAGAGTCACACAGGACTCCATCTGATGTGCGCAGCGGCCGACTCACGTTACTTTTGTTCTGTCTGAAAAAAGATAAAATGGAATATTTTAACCTTTCAGAGTCTTCGGTGCTAAACAAATATCCAATGTGATCATAAATCAACGTTTTAGTGTTTTCCTCTTTCTTTTTTCTTTTGGGTTCATACGTCATTTCTTAGTTTTTTCATTAAAACTTCTATTTTTGCTGTGTTCCTCTTGATTTACTCTTAACCATTAACATATAAACAAATATTTACACATCTGAACAAAAGCTCATATAGGTTGCCTTTATTACAACACCAACATTATTCACCCTTATACACCCTTTTTAGTTTGGGTTTGTTATTTCAAGCAGGAACATCACAAACAGGCCGTTTTTCAAAAGGTTCAATGCACAAAGAAGTTTTTCTGAAAGTGATTTCTCCAAAATGAAATATTTAAAACATCTTCTCATGGTAGGAATTGTTAGAGCAAGAGAGTCATGTTGTAAAGAGACAGATGGTAGCAAATTAAAATGAAAACAAATGAATAAAGTTTCACAGACCACGTCCTCAATATATAGCACGGAAGTTTCTAGCTAACGTTTCTAGCTAACGTTTCTAGCTAACGTTCTGGTTCCTCTTCTTTAGAACACACACGTGACCACTACACACGTAGCCTGCTGTCACTACGGATACATCACTACTGGGCATGAAGCTATTTTATGATAAACATCTTTCATTTACATTTAGCTAAATTAACATAATCAAATATATTAGATATAAAATAGAGGCGCAGCAGTTAATCAATTAACCAATTAGTTAATTGCCAATTACAGGCACGCACACTCATCAAGGGAGAAGAAGAGCATGGTGTGTTCCCCTGACGGAGGACGTCT
Organism: Pseudoliparis swirei; assembly: GCF_029220125.1. NCBI lineage: Eukaryota > Metazoa > Chordata > Actinopteri > Perciformes > Liparidae > Pseudoliparis > Pseudoliparis swirei. The sequence goes on along the minus strand of NC_079406.1, from coordinate 1,485,596 downwards.
ACCATTTATGCATAAAGAGTATACGATAAAAGATTCCATCTCCAGAAGGTATGCCGAGTCGTATCTCCTGACTGAACAAACAATGTGTGTGTATTTAAACGTTAGATGTTCAACATTCTCGTCACTTTAATATTTACTGTGTGTAACTACACACGTCTTTTATTCCCAGCGCACATTAACAATCTGTGCAAACACACACTCCTCCTGCTGCGAGGATCCGCTCTGTCAACGTTGATTCAGAAAATGTTTTCTTCATAAACTTAAAAGAACAACTCAAACACTGAGAGACAAACAAATGCTTTATAACAAAAGACTGGGTTTCTTGGCATAGGAGTTAGCTCTGGCTAGCATATGTCGCTAACAGTCTACGTAAACAGTGTAATGCTAATCTGCTTATATTTTAAAAATGTGTGTATCGTGAAATCGATGTCATCGTCCTCATCCTCCTTTCATTCCTTCATTTCAGTTTCTTTATTTCACCGCTTTTATTTTTTTATCTATGGACATGAAATTGGGCTCTGAGGCCATTTTCTTTACATTTTTTAGACACGATTAATCAATAATATCTAAAATGGTAGTTGCACCCTAATTAAGCATATAACTTTGTGGTAAAGTTACCATGGCAACTGTTATCTCAGAAAGAAACAGCCTCATACGCGCCAAATCAAATCCATTATGCAAAGTGCCATATCTGGCAGAGCGCACAGTGTTGATTGTGTAATTGTACAACTTGGAGATGAATATGATGTCCTGGAAAACCCTTTGTGCACTTGGACTAATTATGCATGTTGCATTCAACCGTGTGAAATGTATAAAATAGCCAAGAAAGCTGAGATTATTCATAGTTATAGATGGAGTCTGTGATTCTAATCCAAAGATCTTTCAGTCGTCGTTAGTGAACATCTCCTCACGGTTCGATAGCTGTGGGTTCGTTTGTTCTTCTTTGGTTTACTTGATAAGGGACATTAATAAAAACATGTCTGTGTCTGTGCCAGAGCTATTAGCCAAGATTCTCTTCCTCCTCCGTCGTCCCGAGAGGCCGACGCCATAAAACAAACCTGAAAACACAAGATTACACGATGTTTATACAATATTTACGCTTTTCAAAGGGTGCACAAACAATTAAGAGAGAAAAGTGATTATCCTCTGAGACATCGTCAAGTAGTAACAAGACATGCAACTAGAAGAAGAAGAACTCACTCAAAACAGACCGAGCTAATACAATGTGTTTGGAGAGAGAGACCATGGAGGTATGGAGAGAGAGACCATGGAGATATGGAGAGAGAGACTATGGAGGTATGGAGAGAGAGACCATGGAGGTATGGAGAGAGAGACCTTGTCTTATGGAGAGAGAGACCATGTCTTATGGAGAGAGAGAGACATTGTCTTATGGAGAGAGAGACCATGGAGGTATGGAGAGAGAGACCTTGTCTTATGGAGAGAGATACCTTGTCTAATGGAGAGAGAGACCATGGAGGTATGGAGAGAGAGACCTTGTCTTATGGAGAGAGATACCTTGTCTAATGGAGAGAGAGACTATGGAGGTATGGAGAGAGAGACCATGGAGGTATGGAGAGAGAGACTATGGAGGTATGGAGAGAGAGACTATGGAGGTATGGAGAGAGAGAGACTATGGAGGTATGGAGAGAGAGACTATGGAGGTATGGAGAGAGAGACTATGGAGGTATGGAGAGAGAGACCATGGAGGTATGGAGAGAGAGAGACTATGGAGGTATGGAGAGAGAGACCATGGAGGTATGGAGAGACTCGTGTCCCTGGTCTCGTGTCCCTGGTCTCGTGTCCCTGGTCTCATGTCCCTGGTCTCGTGTCTCTGGTCTCGTGTCCCTGGTCTCGTGTCCCTGGTCTCGTGTCCTGGTCTCGTGTCCCTGGTCTCATGTCCCTGGTCTCGTGTCCCTGGTCTCGTGTCCCTGGTCTCATGTCCCTGGTCTCGTGTCCCTGGTCTCGTGTCCCTGGTCTCGTGTCCCTGGTCTCATGTCCCTGGTCTCATGTCCCTGGTCTCGTGTCCCTGGTCTCGTGTCCCTGGTCTCGTGTCCCTGGTCTCGTGTCCCTCGTGTCCCTGGTCTCGTGTCCCTCGTGTCTCTGGTCTCGTGTCCCTGGTCTCATGTCCCTCGTGTCCCTGGTCTCGTGTCTCTGGTCTCGTGTCCCTCGTGTCTCTGGTCTCGTGTCCCTGGTCTCGTGTCCCTCGTGTCCCTGGTCTCGTGTCCCTCGTGTCTCTGGTCTCGTGTCCCTGGTCTCGTGTCCCTGGTCTCGTGTCCCTGGTCTCGTGTCCCTGGTCTTGTGTCCCTCGTGTCCCTGGTCTCGTGTTCCTGGTCTCGTGTCCCTGGTCTCATGTTCCTGGTCTCGTGTCCCTGGTCTCATGTCCCTCGTGTCTCTGGTCTCGTGTCCCTGGTCTCGTGTCTCTGGTCTCGTGTCCCTCGTGTCCCTGGTCTTGTGTCCCTCGTGTCTCGTGTCCCTCGTGTCCCTGGTCTCATGTTCCTGGTCTCGTGTCCCTGGTCTCATGTCCCTCGTGTCTCTGGTCTCGTGTCCCTGGTCTCGTGTCCCTCGTGTCTCTGGTCTCATGTCCCTCGTGTCTCGTGTCCCTCGTGTCCCTGGTCTCGTGTCCCTGGTCTCATGTCCCTCGTGTCTCTGGTCTCGTGTCCCTGGTCTCGTGTCCCTGGTCTCGTGTCCCTCGTGTCTCTGGTCTCGTGTCCCTGGTCTCGTGTCCCTGGTCTCGTGTCCCTCGTGTCCCTGGTCTCATGTCCCTCGTGTCTCTGGTCTTGTGTCCCTGGTCTCGTGTCTCTGGTCTCGTGTCCCTGGTCTCTGGTCTCGTGTCTCTGGTCTCATGTCCCTCGTGTCTCTGGTCTCGTGTCCCTCGAGTCCCTGGTCTTGTGTCCCTCGTGTCCCTGGTCTCGTGTCCCTGGTCTCGTGTCCCTGGTCTCATGTCCCTGGTCTCATGTCCCTCGTGTCTCTGGTCTCGTGTCCCTGGTCTCGTGTCCCTGGTCTCGTGTCCCTCGTGTCTCTGGTCTCGTGACCCTGGTCTCGTGTCCCTCGTGTCTCTGGTCTCGTGTCCCTGGTCTCGTGTCTCTGGTCTCGTGTCCCTCGTGTCCCTGGTCTCGTGTCCCTCGTGTCTCTGGTCTCGTGTCCCTGGTCTCATGTTCCTGGTCTCGTGTCCCTGGTCTCATGTCCCTCGTGTCTCTGGTCTCGTGTCCCTCGTGTACTTGGTCTCATGTCCCTCGTGTCCCTCGTGTCCCTGGTCTCGTGTCCCTGGTCTCATGTCCCTGGTCTCATGTTCCTGGTCTCGTGTCCCTGGTCTCGTGTCCCTCGTGTCTCTGGTCTCGTGTCCCTGGTCTCGTGTCCCTGGTCTCGTGTCCCTCGTGTCCCTGGTCTCATGTCCCTCGTGTCTCTGGTCTCATGTCCCTCGTGTCCCTGGTCTCGTGTCCCTGGTCTCACGTCCCTCGTGTCTCTGGTCTCGTGTCCCTGGTCTCGTGTCCCTCGTGTCTCTGGTCTCGTGTCTCTGGTCTCGTGTCCCTGTGTCCTGCGGTCCCTGGTCTCATGTTCCTAGTCTCGTGGTCTCTGGTCTCTGGTCTCTGGTCGGTCCCTCGGTCCCTGGTCTCTGGTCTCGTGTCCCTGGTCTCGTGTCCCTCGTGTCTCTGGTCTCGTGTCTCTGGTCTCGTGTCCCTCGTGTCTCTGGTCTCGTGTCTCTGGTCTCGTGTCCCTCGTGTCCCTGGTCTCGTGTCCCTCGTGTCCCTGGTATTGTGTCCCTCGTGTCTCTGGTCTCGTGTCTCTGGTCTCGTGTCCCTCGTGTCTCTGGTCTCGTGTCTCTGGTCTCGTGTCCCTCGTGTCCCTGGTCTCGTGTCCCTCGTGTCCCTGGTATTGTGTCCCTCGTGTCCCTGGTCTTGTGTCCCTCGTGTCTCTGGTCTCGTGTCTCTGGTCTCGTGTCCCTCGTGTCTCTGGTCCTGGTCTCTGTCTCCTGGTCTCATGTTCCTGGTCTGGTCCCTCGTGTCTCGTGTCCCTGGTCTGTGTCCTGTCCCTCGTGTCTCTGGTCTCCTGTCCCTGGTCTCCTGTCCCTCGTGTCTCTGGTCTCGTGTCCCTCGTGTCTCTGGTCTCGTGTCCCTGGTCTCGTGTCTCTCGTGTCCCTCGTGTCTCTGGTCTCGTGTCCCTGGTCTCGTGTCCCTCGTGTCTCTGGTCTCGTGTCCCTGGTCTCATGTTCCTGGTCTCGTGTCTCTGGTCTCGTGTCTCTGGTCTCGTGTCTCTGGTCTCGTGTCCCTCGTGTCTCTGGTCTCGTGTCTCTGGTCTCGTGTCCCTCGTGTCCCTGGTCTCGTGTCCCTCGTGTCCCTGGTATTGTGTCCCTCGTGTCTCTGGTCTCGTGTCTCTGGTCTCGTGTCCCTCGTGTCTCTGGTCTCGTGTCTCTGGTCTCGTGTCCCTCGTGTCCCCTCATGTCCCTCGTGTCCCTGGTCTCGTGTCTCTGTGTCCCTGGTCTTGTGTCCCTCGTGTCTCTGGTCTGGTCTCGTGTCTCTGGTCTCGTGTCCCTGGTCTCCTGTCCCTGGTCTCGTGTCCCTCGTGTCCCTGGTCTCGTGTCCCTCGTGTCCCTGGTATTGTGTCCCTCGTGTCTCTGGTCTCGTGTCTCTGGTCTCGTGTCCCTCGTGTCTCTGGTCTCGTGTCCCTCGTGTCTCTGGTCTCGTGTCTCTGGTCTCGTGTCCCTCGTGTCTCTGGTCTCATGTCTGGTCTCGTGTCCCTCGTGTCTCTGGTCTCGTGTCCCTCGTGTCTCTGGTCTCATGTTCCTGGTCTCATGTCCCTCGTGTCTCTGGTCTCGTGTCCCTGGTCTCATGTTCCTGGTCTCGTGTCCCTCGTGTCTCTGGTCTCGTGTCCCTGGTCTCATGTCCCTCGTGTCCCTGGTCTCATGTCCCTCGTGTCTCTGGTCTCGTGTCCCTGGTCCCGTGTCCCTCGTGTCTCTGGTCTCATGTTCCTGGTCTCATGTCCCTCGTGTCTCTGGTCTCATGTCCCTCGTGTCTCTGGTCTCGTGGTCCCTGGTCCTGTCCCTCTGGTCTCTGGTCTCATGTTCCTGGTCTCATGTCCCTCGTGTCTCTGGTCTCGTGTCCCTGGTCTCGTGTCCCTGGTCTCGTGTCCCTGGTCTCGTGTCCCTGGTCTCATGTCCCTCGTGTCTCTGGTCTCGTGTCCTTGGTCTCATGTCCTCGTGGTCTCTGGTCTCGTGTCTCGGTCTCGTGGCTGTCCCTGGTCCTCTGTGTCCCTGTCCATGTCCCTGGTCTCGTGTCCCTCGTGTCTCTGGTCTCGTGTCTCTGGTCTCGTGTCTCGTGGTTCTGGTCTTGAGGTCTCGGTCTTCAGTGGTCCCTGTGTCCCTGGTCTCGTGTCCCTGGTCTCATGTTCTAGTCTCGTGTCCCTGGTCCTCAGTCCCTCTGTCCTGGTCCTTGTCCCTGGTCTCGTGTCCTCTGTCCCTGGTCTCATGTCCCTCGTGGTCTCGTCCCTCGTGTCCTGGTCTCGTCCCTGGTCTCATGTTCCTAGTCTCGTTCTGGTCCTTGGTCCCTCGTGGTCCTGGTCTCTGTGGTTCCAGACAGAGTGCCGGCAGCCTCGATGATCTCTGGAGACTTCTCTCATTCTCCTCGTAATAAAACCCGACGTGTCACTTCCGCTTGTCTCTCAGAGACGTCTCGTGACGCAACAACTGGCAACGAAAACCGACCGGAAAGGTTGCAACTGCATCAAGAATGCACTCTGGCACGGGACCTTGTGCCTGTGCAACCGGAGGCCAACTCTCCTGAGGCCAGGAGGCGGTGGAGCGTGAACGACACACCATGTGTTATCGGGGCTTAATCGCACGTTGGAAACAAATAATGTGCTAATAATATAATAATATAATATGATAATATAATAATATGATAATATAATAATATAATAACATGTTAATATAATAACATAATAATATAATAATATAATAATATGATAATATCAGAATATCAGAATATCAGAATATAATAATATGATAATATGATAATATAATAATATCCTAATATAATATGATAATATAATAATATCATCATATCATAATATGATAATATAATTATATGATTATATAATAATATTATATTTATTTATATTTATACTTTATAAGCGATCATATCGGGGGAACGCGTCGCTCAGAGTCGAGGAGGAAACCGAAGGAGCTTTTAGGGCATTTTTAAAAAAAACACTCGTCTGAAACTACGATGACAAAGGGTTAGGGTTAGGAACTCTGCTCATTGCTCATATCTCCTCTCTCCCTCTCTCTCTCTCTCTCTCTCTACCTTTCATCCCCCGGTGGATGGCGGGTAAACATTTTCTCTTGCATGTCGGCGTGATGAAAAGAGGTTCCCGTGGAGACGCCGCTGACATTTCTATTCGTCTGGAACACGGCCGGCGAGGCCGGGCGGAGCTTCGAGACGTCGGATTGGTTCTCGGCCCGGCGGCGGTTCGGTTTCACGTCGGAGAGCTCGACCTTTAGCGGGAATCTGCCCTCGCAGATGTTTAGTGGAGTTTTAGAGACGCTGTGTTTGTCCTCCGGGTTTCAGGAAGTGAACGTGAGAGGAACTCGATGTCATCAGGATTCAGGGGCTCAAATATTTAGGATAAGCCTTCATTTATCTATTTGTCATTTCTAACGAGTGGTCTACTGTGTTTATATATACATATAAATATATATGTATATATACATATATAAATATATTTACAATTATATAAATATATATATATTTATAAATATAAATATATATATAATATATATATGTTAATGTCACTTACACAAACATACACGTTGGTTTTGGAGATACTGTGATAATCCCCGGTTTATCAAGAAATAATAATAATAATATCACAACAAACAGACTTATCTTATAACGAATCTTTACATCACACGATTAGCATCGCCCTGATTGAGGTGAGGAACGGGCCAATCGGTGCATCCCGAGTCTCGTCTGGTTTCTTTAGCTCGAGTCTAGACACAAGGAAACCACTTGAGGACAGAGGACACATGTTGTATTCCTAAATGAGACGGCCTTTCCTCTCTTGTTTTCTCTTGTTTATGAATACACACGGTCATGAATAACAACCGCGTCCTGTCTTTACAAGTGTTTATGATATTATTCATCATCTGTGTCGTTATTGATGATCTGATTCTAAATTCATTATTCAAACACCCAGAATATACGACTGTGTCTTTAAGAAGTCCTCCATCAAACCGGATGCTCAGGAATTAGCCACCTCCACGGTTTAAATGATGTAAAAATGCTGACGGACGTCCAAAGCTCTTGAAAAGCGTTGAAATATGAAACCAGAGAGTCGTGAATCTCCCGGAGGTCGCTCCGTCCTCGGGGACGAGTCCCGACGGCAGGAAGTCACTTGAACTTGCTCGAGTCGAGCCGGCGGTCGAGCTTTGACCCCGTCAGGTCGACAGGTCGAGTGTTCTGTGTCGGGGATTCAAACTGCCACTCGACACGGAGGACTTGACCAATCTCTCCATGGGTCCCTGAAGGGGCCTCGGAGCCTCTGAGCTCCAGGTCTCTGGCCCTGAGGAGCGTTTATATGTCTCCTCCTCTTGTGCCTCCTCTTCCCCCCGCGGACCTCCCTCTGTCTGGAGTTCAGCTCCTTTGTGTTTACTCGGAGGTCGTCTTCATTCCATGTTTTCATCATTTCAGGACCTCTCAGGTCCCGATTCACAAACTGAAGTAAACGGAAGTGGAAACTCTTCTTCTTGAATCTCCCGTCTGGACCACATGAGAGCCCTCGCCCTCCGGTCCGTCTCCAACGCTCCTCATGTCCTCCTGCAGCACGACACGAAGCTAAGCTAACGCTTAGCTAACGAGTTCTGGTTCCAGGGCGACGCTCTACCCACCGGGTCGCCTCGGCCCTCTGACTACACTCAATGAGTGTGTGTGGTAGTTGAGGACGAGGAGTTCCACCCACTGGGTGGAGCCTCTGACTGGGGGTCTGAGGAGCCTCTAATGGGGGTCTGAAGAGCCACCGATGGGGGTCTGAAGGGCCACCAATAGGGGTCTGAGGAGCCTCTGATTGGGGTCTGAGGAACCTCTGATGGGGGTCTGAGGAGCCTCTAATGGGGGTCTGAGGAGCCACCGATGGGGGTCTGAGGAGCCTCTAATGGGGGTCTGAAGAGCCACCGATGGGGGTCTGAAGGGCCACCAATAGGGGTCTGAGGAGCCACCAATGGGGGTCTGAGGAGCCTCTAATGGGGGTCTGAAGAGCCACCGATGGGGGTCTGAAGGGCCACCAATAGGGGTCTGAGGAGCCTCTGATGGGGGTCTGAGGAGCCTCTGATGGGGGTCTGAAGGGCCACCAATAGGGGTCTGAGGAGCCTCTGATTGGGGTCTGAGGAGCCTCTGATTGGGGTCTGAGGAGCCTCTGATTGGGGTCTGAGGAGCCTCTGATGGGGGTCTGAGGAGCCTCTGATGGGGGTCTGAGGAGCCTCTGATGGGGGTCTGAAGGGCCACCAATAGGGGTCTGAGGAGCCTCTGATGGGGGTCTGAGGAGCCTCTGACTGGGGGTCTGAGGAGCCTCTGATGGGGGTCTGAGGAGCCTCTGATTGGGGTCTGAGGAGCCTCTGATGGGGGTCTGAGGAGCCTCTGATTGGGGTCTGAGGCCTCTGATGGGGATCTGAGGAGCCTCTGATTGGGGTCTGAGGAGCCTCTGATGGGGGTCTGAGGAGCCTCTGATGGGGGTCTGAGGAGCCTCTGATTGGGGTCTGAGGAGCCTCTGATGGGGGTCTGAGGAGCCTCTGATGGGGGTCTGAGGAGCCTCTGATTGGGGTCTGAGGAGCCTCTGATGGGGGTCTGAGGAGCCTCTGATGGGGGTCTGAGGAGCCTCTGATTGGGGTCTGAGGAGCCTCTGATGATGCTCGGCCCACTGGAGGCATCAGACCAGGTCTAGATCAGGTTTAGATGTTTTAAGCTCGCTAAATAGCGTGACGCCAGCATGAAGCAGGAAGTGAAGAGGTGAGTGATGACGAGGCTGGAGGTGTGTGAGGCATCAGACTTCTCTCAGACTCACACCACATATTCTCTCTGTCTGTCTTCCCCCTCTTCCTCTTCCTCTTCCTCTCTGCACCAACTGTCTCTCTAATACACTGCAGCAGACGTAACCCCCCCCCCCCCCCCCCTCATCATTCTGGAGGTCGGTGGAGAGAATATTGAACCGTCACTTACCCTCCTATTGACATGACTTCAGAGAAAGAACAGGGGACGGGGGCGGCTTGTTTTTCATGTCTGCGTGTGAGCGTCTCAAGCGGCGGGGGGGGGAGGAAGAGGAGGAGGAGGAGGAGGTGCGTCTAAAAAAAGCTTGATTTCACTTTAATTCTTCTGCATCCCTCACTCTCTTGACGGCCGGATGATGTGCAATTATCACACAAACACACCTACACACACACCTACACACACCTACACACACACACCTACACACACACACACACACACACACACACACACACACACACACACACATTCCTGGATCACCGGGAGGCGTTCTGCAGTGTGTCTCTGTGCCTCCCTCACATGGCCCTCCCCCCTCAGTGATGGAGGGTGGTGTCGGTGAGGCCCGGCCCCCCTGTGGTGCTCCGTCGTCTCAGAGCTAAACAAAGCAGAGAGTCTTCAGTGGGCGTCTACAGGTCACACGCCTGATCGCGAGTGACATTAAAGAAGTAAAAGCCTGTTAGTGTGGACTAATGGGCATTAAAGGCACACACACACACACACCTACACACACACACACACACACACACACACAGTAGAGCTGCCCACTGACTCATTTAAATAGACGGTATCACTCTGGGCTCCAGATTATTCAAACACTGAGAACATGAACATGTCAGTGCAACACCTTGTTTCCTCGTGTGGGGAACATCCTGCACATGACATGTGACATATGATTTATTACATGTTACATATGACATATGACATATGATTTATTACATGTTACATATGACATATGACATATGATTTATTACATGTTACATGTGACATATGACATATGGCATATTACATATGACATATGATTTATTACATGTTACATATGACATGATTTATTACATGTTACATATGACATATGACATATTACATGTTACATATTACATCTAACATATGACATGTTACATATGACATGTTACATGTTACATATGACATATGACATGTTATATGTTACATATTACATCTAACATATGACATATAACATATAACATGTGACATATGACGTATGACATGTTACATATGACATATGACATGTTACATGTTACATATAACATATGACATGTTACATGTTACATATTACATCTAACATATAACATATGACATATGACATGTTACATATGACATGTTACATGTTACATGTTACATATAACATATGACATGTTACATGTTACATGATACATGTAGAAACTCACGTCCATCGCTCCGGTGATCGCCGTCGTTCCTGAGAACCTCAAACATTTCATATCATGAAAGATGATTTTAAAGGAAAGGAGTCTTACGGGTTTATTTTATTATTTTTGCCCGTCTCTGAGTCGGATGTTGAAGTCGACGCTTTAAATAAATCACACGGTGTCGGTTTTAAGAGCGGGGCCACTTCGGCGGGTCTCGCGTTTTGACTCGAAGTTGCTGGATGTGAACTTGAATCAAACTAAATTGTCTTTTCTTCCTGCTCATTTGTTGCTGCTCATGAATTATACCTCGTTAACGTTTCACTCACAAACTCTGGCTGGTGAACCGTGTCCGATGAAATGAGGTAATGAGCAGATGTGAGTAATGTGTGTTTATCTCCTCATCACAGACACACAGTGCAGGACACTCAATTACAATAAATACCATACACTGTAAAAGATGATGCAACAAAAAAACACTGATTATTTCAACCATTTATTCTATTTGTAGCACCTGGTCCTCCTGTTGAGCAATTACATAAGTCATGATTTCAACCACGTATCAGTTAGTTTACTGCCGTTACTTTGGGCTCAACTTATTACTTTTAGCCAACTAGTTTATGAGACACACACACACACACACAGTGTGTGTGTGTGTGTGTGTGTGTGTGTGTGTGTGTGTGTGTGTGTGTGTGTGTGTGTGTGTGTGTGTGTGTGTGTGTGTGTGTGTGTGTGTGTGTGTGTGTGCGTGTAGTCAGCCTAATGGGTCATTGGGGACCACGCTCCAATTTGTAATTATTCTCCTCAGACTCGTGCGGGTATGTTTTCAATCAAACCGTAAATTAATTGTATTATTTAGTTGAACTTCATAATTCAGAAACAAAACCGTCATGATCTTTATAGCCTTAAATCCTACGCGTACTTTAACACATCGTCGGCCTCAGAGCTGTTTCCATGCAGCCACTTCCCCTCCAGCCCTCACAGATCATGATGGGATGCGTTCAAGTTCACCTCTAGTTCATGTTCACCTCTCTCAGTATTGATATCAAGTGATGCGTTCATGTTCACCTCTCTCAGTATTGATGTCACGTGATGCATTCAGGTTCACCTCTCTCTCAGTATTGATTTCACGTGATGCGTTCAGGTTCACCTCTCTCTCAGTGTTGACATCACGTGATGCGTTCAGGTTCACCTCTCTCTGTATTTATATCACGTGATGCGTTCAGGTTCACCTCTCTCTCAGTATTGATATCACGTGATGCGTTCAGGTTCACCTCTCTGTATTTATATCACGTGATGCGTTCAGGTTCACGTCTCTCTGTATTTATATCACGTGATGCGTTCAGGTTCACCTCTCTGTATTTATATCACGTGATGCGTTCAGGTTCACGTCTCTCTGTATTTATATCACGTGATGCATTCAGGTTCACCTCTCTCTGTGCGTCTGCTGGTGTTATCCGAGGTGGTCTCTGGTCTCATGTTCCTGGTCTCTGGTCCCTCGTGTCCCTGGTCTCGTGTCCCTGGTCTCATGTCCTGGTCTCAAGTCCTCAGTTCCTGGTCTCATGTCTCTGGTCTCATGTCCCTGGTCTCGTGTCCTGGTCTCATGTCTCTGGTCCTGTGTCCCTGGTCCCTGTGTCCCTGGTCCTGTGTCCCTGGTCTCATGTTCCTGGTCTCATGGTCTCTGGTCTCGTGTCCTGGTCTCAGGGGTCTCCCGTGGTCCCTGGTCTCTGTTCCTGGGTCTCGTGTTCTGGTCTCGTGTCCTGGTCCTGTGTCCGTGTCCCTGGTCTCGTGTCCCGGTCCGTGTCCCTGGTCCGTGTCCTGGTCTCTGTCCCTGGTCTCGTGTCCCTGGTCTCATGTCTTGGTCCCTGTGTCCTGGTCTCTTGTTCTTGGTCCTGGTCTCATGTCCTGTGTCCTGGTCCTTGGTCTCGTGTCCTGGTCTCGTGTCCCTGGTCTCGTGTCCCTGGTCTCATGTTCCTGGTCTCGTGTCTCTGGTCCTGTCCCTGGTCCGTGTCCTGGTCCTGTGTCCTGGTCCCTGGTGTCCTGGTCCTGTGTCTCTGGTCTCAGGTCCCTGGTCTCCTGTTCCTGGTCTGGTCCTGTCTCTGGTCTCGTGGTCCCTGGTCTCGTGTCCCTGGTCTCATGTCCCTGGTCTCGTGTCCCTGGTCTCATGTTCCTGGTCTTGTGTCCCTGATCTCGTGTCCCTTGTCTCATTTTCCTGGTCTCGTGTCCCTGGTCTCGTGTCTCTGGTCTCATGTTCCTGGTCTCGTGTCCCTGGTCTCGTGTCCCTGGTCTCATGTCCCTGGTCTCATGTTCCTGGTCTCGTGTCTCTGGTCTCGTGTCCCTGGTCTCGTGTCCCTGGTCTCATGTCCCTGGTCTCATGTCCCTGGTCTCGTGTCCCTGGTCTCATGTCTCTGGTCCCTGTCTCTGGTGTCCCTATGTCCCTGGTCCCATGTCCTTTGTCCTGGTCTCCTGGTCCTCGTGTCCCTGGTCTCATGTTCCTGGTCTCATGTCCCTCGTGTCCCTGGTCTCATGTTCCTGGTCTCATGTCCCTCGTGTCTCTGGTCTCATGTTCCTGGTCTCGTGTCTCTGGTCTCATGTTCCTGGTCTCATGTCCCTCGTGTCTCTGGTCTCGTGTCCTTGGTCTCATGTCCTGGTCCTGTGTCCCTGGTCCTCTGGTCTCATGTTCCTGGTCTCGCGTCCCTGGTCCTGTCCATGTCCCTCGTGTCTCTGGTCCTCGTGTCCCTGTCTCTGGTCCGTGGTCCTGGTCCTCGTGGTCCTGGTCTCGTGTCCTGGTCCTGTGTCCTGGTCTCGTGTCTCTGGTCTCGTGTCCTGGTCTCTGTGTCCTGGTCTCATGTCTCTGGTCTCGTGTCCTGGTCTGGTCCCTGTCTCTGGTCTCTGTCCCTGGTCTCACGTGTCTCTGGTCTCGTGTCCTGGTCTCATGGTCCTCGTGTCTCTGGTCTCGTGTCCGTGGTCTCCTGTCCCTGTCCCTGGTCTCGTGTCCTGGTCTCTGTGTCCTGGTCTGGTGTCTCCCGTGTCCCTCGGTCTCTGGTCTCGTGTCCCTGGTCCTGGTCCTGGTCCCTGGTCTCTATCTCATGTCTCTGGTCTCGTGTCCCTGGTCTCGTGTCCCTGGTCTCATGTTCCTGGTCTCGTGTCCCTCGTGTCTCCTGGTCTGGTCCTGGTCCTGGTCTCGTGTCCTGGTCTCATGTGGTCCTGGTCCTCGTGGTCCCTGGTCTCGTGTCCTGGTCTCATGTCCCTGTGTCCCTGGTCTCGTGTCCCTGGTCTCATGTCCTGGTCTCATGTCCTGGTCTCGTGTCCTGGTCTCATGTCCTGGTCTCATGTCCCTGGTCTCGTGTCCTGGTCTCGTGTCCCTGGTCTCATGTCCTGGTCTCATGTCCTGGTCTCGTGTCCTGGTCTCAGGTCCTGGTCCTGGTCTCGTGTCCTGGTCTCGTGGTCCTGGTCTCATGTCTCTGGTCTCGTGGTCCTGGTCCGTGGTCCCCTGGTCTCTCTGGTCCCATGTCCTGGTCTCATGTTCCTGGTCTCAGGTCCCTGGTCTCGTGTCCTGGTCTCAAGGTCCCTGGTCTCGTGTCCTGGTCTTGTGTCCTGGTCTCATGTCCCTTGGTCTCGTGTCCCTGGTCTCGTGTCCCTTGGTTCTGTCCTGGTCTCGGTCCTGGTCCCTGGTCCGGTCTTGTGGTCTCTGGTCTCATGTCCCTGGTCCCTGTGTCCTGGTCTCATGTTCCTGGTCTCGTGTCCCTGGTCCCGTGGTCCCTGGTCTCGTGTCCCTGGTCTCATGTCCCTGGTCTCATGTCTGGTCTGTGGTCCCTGGTCCCTCATGTCCTGGTCCCTGGTCTCGTGGTCTCGTGTCTCGTGGTCCTGTCCCTGGTCCTGGTCCTGTGGTCTCGTGTCTCTGGTCGTGTCCCTGGTCTCATGTCCCTGGTCTCATGTCCCTGGTCCTGTGTGTCTGGTCTGTGTCCCTGGTCTCGTCCTGTGGTCCCTGGTCCTATGTCCCTGGTCTCTGGTCCTCGTGGTCCCTGGTCTCGTGTCCTGGTCTCGTGTCCCTGGTCTCGTGTCCCTGGTCTCATGTCCCTGGTCCTCCGGTCCCTGGTCTTGTCCTGGTCTCATGTCCTGGTCTCGTGTCTTGGTCTCGTGTCCTGGTCCCTGTCCGTGTCCCTGGTCTCCTGTGTCCTTGGTCTCTGGTCTCATGTCCTTGTCTCTTGGTCCTGGTCCCAGGTCTCGTGTCCTGGTCCTGGTCTCGTGTCCCTGGTCTCGTGGTCCCTCGTGGTCCTGGTCTCATGGTCTCTGGTCCTGGTCTCGTGTCCTGTGGTCCCTGGTCTCATGTCCCTGTCTCTGGTCCTGGTCCTCATGTCCTGGTCCCATGTCTCTGGTCTCTGGTCCCTGGTCCTGTGTCCCTGGTCTCGTGGTCCTCGTGTCTCTGGTCTTGTGTCTCTGGTCTCATGTTCCTGGTCTCTGGTCTCGTGTCCCTGTCGTGTCCTGGTCCGTGTCCCTGGTCCCTCGTGTCCTGGTCTCATGTCCTCCGTGTCTCGTGTCCCTGGTGGTTCCTGGTCTCAGTCCTCATGTCCCTGGTCCTGTGTCCTGTGGTCTCGTGTCCCTGGTCTCATGTTCCTGGTCTCGTGTCCTCGTGGTTCTGTGTCCCTTGTGTTCCTGGTCTCGTGTCCTGGTCTCTCCTGTCCCTCGTGGTTCTGGTCTCGTCCCTGGTCTCATGTTCCTGGTCCTGTGTCCCTGGTCTCTGGTCCTCTGTCCTGGTCTGTGTCCCTCGTCCTGGTCCTTGGTCTCGTGGTCCTATGTCCTGGTCTCGTGTCTCGTGTCTCTGGTCCTGTGTCCCTGGTCTCGTGTCTCTGGTCTCATGTCCCTGGTCTCTGGTCTCGTGTCCCTGGTCCTTGTCTCGTGTCCCTGGTCTTGTGTCCTGGTCCCATGTCCCTGGTCCTGTGTCCCTCGTGGTCTCTGGTCTCATGTTCCTGGTGTCCCTGGTCTCGTGGTCCCTGGTCCTGTGTCCTGGTTGTCTCTGGTCCTGTGTCCTGGTCTCGTGTCCTGGTCCGTGTCCCTCGTGGTCCCTGGTCCTTGGTCCTGGTCCCTGTGTCTCTGGTCTTGTGTCCTGGTCTCGTGTTCCTGGTCTCGTGGTCTCTGGTCTCTTGGTCTCATGTTCCTGGTCTCATGTCCCTCGTGTCTCTGGTCCTGTGTCCTGGTCCTGTCCCTGGTCTCGTGTCCCTCGTGTCCCTGGTCTCGTGTCCCTGGTCCCTGTTCCTGGTCTCGTGTCCCTGGTCCGTGTCCCTGGTGTCCCTGGTCTCGTGTCCTGGTCTCATGTCCCTGGTCCGTGGTCTCTGGTCTCGTGGTCCCTGGTCTCGTGTCCTGGTCCTGTGTCCCTGGTCCCTGTCCCTGGTCTCGTGTCCTGTGTCTCGTGGTCCTGGTCTCGTGTCCTGGTCTCGTGTCCCCTGTGTCCTGGTCCTGTGTCCCTGGTCTCATGTCCCTGTCCGTGTCCTGGTCTCGTGTCCTGTGTCCTGGTCTCGTGGTCCTGGTCCCATGTCCTGGTCCATGGTCCTGGTCCTGTGTCCCTGGTCTCGTGTCCCGTGGTTCTGGTCTCTGGTCCCTGGTCTCGTGGTCCTGTGTCCTGGTCCCACCCTGTGTCTCTGGTCCTGTGTCCCTGTGTCCCTGGTCTCGTGGTCCCTGTCCCAGTCCCTGGTCCTGTGTCCTCGTGTCCCTGGTCCGTGTCTCTGGTCCTGTGGTCCTCGTGGTCCTGGTCTCATGTCCCTGGTCTCGTGTCCTCGTGTCCCTGGTCTCTGTCCTGGTCTCGTGTCCCTGGTCTTGTGTCCCTCGTGTCCCTGGTCCTATGTCCCTCGTGGTCCTGGTCTCTGTGGTCCCTGGTCCTGGTCTTGTCCCTGGTCTTGTGTCCTGGTCTCATGTCCTGGTCTCGTGTCCTCGTGTCTCCTGGTCTTGTGTCCCTCGTGTCCCTGGTCTCATGTCCCTGGTCCCTTGTGTCCCTGGTCTCATGTCCCTGGTCTCGTGTCCCTCATGTCCTGGTCTCTGTGTCCCTGGTCCTGTCCCTGGTCTCTGTGGTCTCTGGTCTGGTGTCCCTCGTGTCTCTGGTCTCGTGTCCTGGTCTCATGTCCCTGGTCTCGTGTCCGTGTCTCTGGTCTCGTGTCCCTGGTCTCGTGGTCCCTCGTGTCCCTCGTGTCTCTGGTCCTCGTGTCCTCTGGTCCTCGTGTCCCTGGTCTCGTGGTCTCGTGTCCTGGTCTCGTGTCTCTGGTCCTGGTCTCGTGTCCCTGGTCTCGTGTCCCTGGTGTGTCCCTGGTCTCGTGTCCCTGGTCGTGTCTCTGGTCTCGTGTCCTGGTCCGTGTCCGTGTCCTGGTCCCATGTCTCTGGTCTCGTGTCCCTCGTGTCCTGGTCTCAGGTCCTCTGTGTCCTGGTGTGTCCTGGTCTCGTGTCCCTGGTCTCGTGTCCCTGTGTCCCTGGTCTCGTGTCTCTGGTCTCGTGGTCCCTGGTGTCTCTGGTCCTGTGTCCTGGTCCATGTCCCTGGTCTCCTGTCCCTGACCGGTCCCCTGGTCTCGTGTTGTCCCTGTCCCTGTGTCTCTGGTCCTGGTCCTGGTCCTGTGTCCTCGTGGTCTCTGGTCTCGTGTCCTCGTGGTTCTGGTCTCGTGTCTCATGTCCCTCGTGTCCCTCGTGTCTCTGGTCTCGTGTCTCGTGTCCCTCGTGTCTCGTGTCCCTCGTGTCCCTGGTCTCGTGTCCCTGGTCTCATGTTCCTGGTCTCGTGTCTCTGGTCTCGTGTCCCTGGTCTCGTGTCCCTGGTCTCCTGGTCCGTGTCCTGGTCTCATGTCCTCTGTGTCCCTGGTCCTGTCCCTCGTGGTCTCTGGTCTCGTGGTCCTGGTCTCGTGGTCCTGTGTCTCTGGTCCTGTGGTCCCTGGTCTCATGTCCTCGTGTCCCTGGTCTCATGTCCCTCGTCTCTGGTCTCGTGTCCCTGGTCTCGTGTCCCTCGTGTCTCTGGTCTCGTGTCCCTGGTCTCATGTCCCTCGTGTCTCTGGTCTCGTGTCCCTGGTCTCGTGTCCCTGGTCTCGTGTCCCTGGTCTCGTGTCCCTCGTGTCCCTGGTCTCATGTCCCTGGTCTCATGTTCCTGGTCTCATGTCCCTCGTGTCTCTGGTCTCATGTCCCTCGTGTCCCTGGTCTCGTGTCCCTGGTCTCACGTCCCTCGTGTCTCTGGTCTCGTGTCCCTGGTCTCGTGTCCTCTGGTCTCTGGTCCGTGTCCTGGTCTCGTGGTCCTCGTGTCTCTGGTCTCGTGGTCTCTGGTCTCGTGTCCCTGGTGGTCTCTGGTCTCGTGGTCTCTGGTCCTGTGGTCCTGGTCTCGTGTTCCTCGTGTCTCTGGTCTCGTGTCTCTGGTCTCGTGTCCCTCGTGTCCCTGGTCTCGTGTCCCTGGTCTCGTGTCCCTCATGTCTCTGGTCTCGTGTCCCTGGTCTCGTGTCCCTGGTCTCGTGTCTCTGGTCTCGTGTCCCTGGTCTTGTGTCCCTGGTCTCATGTTCCTGGTCTTGTGTCCCTGGTCTCGTGTCTCTGGTCTCGTGTCCCTGGTCTCGTGTCTCTGGTCTCATGTTCCTGGTCTCATGTCCCTCGTGTCCCTGGTCTCATGTTCCTGGTCTCATGTCCCTCGTGTCCCTGGTCTCATGTTCCTGGTCTCATGTCCCTCGTGTCCCTGGTCTCGTGTCCCTGGTCTCATGTTCCTGGTCTCGTGTCTCTGGTCTCGTGTCCCTGGTCTCATGTCCCTGGTCTCGTGTCCCTGGTCTCATGTTCCTGGTCTCGTGTCTCTGGTCTCGTGTCTCTGGTCTCGTGTCCCTGGTCTCGTGTTCCTGGTCTCATGTTCCTGGTCTCGTGTCCCTGGTCTCGTGTCCCTGGTCTCATGTTCCTGGTCTCGTGTCTCTGGTCTCGTGTCCCTGGTCTCATGTTCCTGGTCTCGTGTCTCTGGTCTCGTGTCCCTGGTCTCGTGTCCCTGGTCTCATGTTCCTGGTCTCGTGTCCCTGGTCTCGTGTCCCTGGTCTCGTGTCCCTCGTGTCTCTGGTCTCGTGTCCCTGGTCTCGTGTCCCTGGTCTCATGTTCCTGTGGTTCTGGTCCTCGTGGTCCTGGTCTCATGTTCCTGGTCTTGTGTCTCTGGTCTCATGTCCCTGGTCTCATGTCCCTGGTCTCGTGTCTCTGGTCTCATGTCCCTGGTCTCGTGTCCCTGGTCTCGTGTCCCTGGTCTCATGTTCCTGGTCTCGTGTCCCTGGTCTCGTGTCCCTGGTCTCGTGTCCCTGGTCTCGTGTCCCTGGTCTCGTGTCTCTGGTCTCGTGTCCCTGGTCTCGTGTCCCTGGTCTCGTGTCCCTGGTCTCGTGTCCCTCGTGTCCCTGGTCTCGTGTCCCTGGTCTCGTGTCCCTCGTGTCTCTGGTCTCGTGTCCCTGGTCTCATGTCCCTCGTGTCCCTGGTCTCGTGTCTCTGGTCTCGTGTCCCTCGTGTCTCTGGTCTCGTGTCCCTGGTCTCGTGTCCCTCGTGTCCCTGGTCTCATGTCCCTCGTGTCTCTGGTCTCGTGTCCCTGGTCTCGTTTCCCTGGTCTTGTGTCCCTGGTCTCGTGTCCCTGGTCTTGTGTCCCTTGTGTCTCTGGTCTCGTGTCCCTGGTCTCGTGTCCCTGGTCTCGTGTCCCTCGTGTCTCTGGTCTCGTGTCTCTGGTCTCATGTTCTCGTGTCTCTCGTGTCCCTCGTGTCCCTGGTCTCGTGTCTCTGGTCTCGTGTCCCTGGTCTCCTGTCCCTGGTCTCCTGTCCCTGGTCTCGTGTCCCTCGTGTCCCTGGTCTCATGTTCCTGGTCTCGTGTCCCTGGTCTCATGTCCCTCGTGTCTCTGGTCTCGCGTCCCTGGTCTTGTGTCCCTCGTGTCCTTGGTCTCATGTCCCTGTGGTCTCGTGTCCCTCGTGTCCTGGTCTCGTGTCCCTGGTCTCATGTCCCTCGTGTCTCTGGTCTCGTGTCCCTGGTCTCGTGTCCCTGGTCTCGTGTCCCTCGTGTCTCTGGTCTTGTGTCTCTGGTCTCATGTTCCTGGTCTCGCGTCCCTGGTCTCGTGTCCCTCGTGTCTCTGGTCTTGTGTCTCTGGTCTCATGTTCCTGGTCTCGTGTCCCTGGTCTCCTGTCCCTGGTCTCGTGTCCCTGGTCTCGTGTCCCTCGTGTCTCTGGTCTCATGTTCCTGGTCTCTGGTCTCGTGTCCCTCGTGTCCCTGGTCTCGTGTCCCTGGTCTCGTGTCCCTGGTCTCGTGTCCCTGGTCTCGTGTCCCTCGTGTCTCTGGTCTCGTGTCTCTGGTCTCATGTTCCTGGTCTCATGTCCCTCGTGTCTCTGGTCTCGTGTCCCTGGTCCCGTGTCCCTCGTGTCTCTGGTCTCATGTTCCTGGTCTCGTGTCCTGGTTCTGGTCCTCGTGTCCCTCGTGTCTCTGGTCTCATGTCTCGTGTCCCTCGTGTCCCTTGTGTCCCTGGTCTCATGTTCCTGGTCTCGTGTCCCTCATGTCCCTCGTGTCTTGTGTCCCTCATGTCCCTCGTGTCTCTGGTCTCGTGTCCCTGGTCTCATGTCCTCGTGGTCCTGGTCTCGTGGTCCTGGTCTCGTCCCTGGTCTCGTGTCCTCGTGTCTCTGGTCTCGTGTCCCTGGTCTCGTGTCCCTGGTCTCCTGTCCCTGGTCTCGTGTGCCACGTGTCTCTGGTCTCGTGTCCCTGGTCTCGTGTCCCTGGTCTGGTCTCGTGTCTCTGGTCTCATGTCCTCGTGTCTCTGGTCTCGTGGTCCCTGGTCTCGTGTCCTCGGTCCTTGGTCTCGTGTCCCTCAGTCCTGGTCTCGTGTCCCTGGTCCTGTGGTCCCTGGTCCATGTTCCAGTCTCGTGGTCTCTGGTCCCTGGTCTCTGGTCGTGTCCCTGGTCCTGTGGTCTCTGGTCCTGTCCCTGGTCTCATGTCCCTCGTGTCTCTGGTCTCGTGTCCCTGGTCTCATGTCCCTTGGTCCGTGTCCTGGTCTCGTGTCCTGGTCTCATGTCCCTCGTGTCCCTGGTCTCGTGTCCCTCGTGTCCCTGGTCTTGTGTCCCTGTGTCTCTGGTCTCGTGGTCCCTGGTCTCGTGTCCCTGTGTCTCTGGTCTCGTGTCTCTGGTCTCGTGTCCTGTGGTCCCTGGTCTCATGTCCCTCGTGTCTCTGGTCCTGTGTCCCTCGTGTCCCTGGTCTTGTGTCCCTGTCTCTGTCTCTGGTCTGTGTCTCTGGTCTCGTGTCCCTCGTGGTCTCTGGTCTGTCCTGGTCCCTGTCTCCTGGTCTCATGTGTCCTGGTCTGGTCCTGTGTCTCCTGTCCCTGGTCTTGTGTCCTGTCCTCGTGTCTCTGGTCTCGTGTCTCTGGTCTCGTGGTCCCTGTGTCCCTGGTCTCATGTCCCTCGTGTCTCTGGTCTCGCGTCCCTGGTCTCGTGTCCCTCGTGTCTCTGGTCTTGTGTCTCTGGTCTCATGTTCCTGGTCTCATGTCCCTCGTGTCTCTGGTCTCGTGTCTCATGTCCCTCGTGTCCCTCGTGTCTCTGGTCTCATGTCTCTGGTCACGTGTCTCTGGTCTCGTGTCCCTCGTGTCTCTGGTCCGTGTCTCTGGTCTCGTGTCCGTGTCCCTGGTCTCATGTCCCTGTGTCTCTGGTCCTGTGTCCCTCGTGTCTCTGGTCCGTGTCTCTGGTCTCGTGTCCCTCGTGTCTCTGGTCTCGTGTCTCTGGTCTCGTGTCCCTGGTCCTGGTCTCTGGTCCCTCGTGTTCCTGGTCCTGTCCGGTCCCTGTGTCCTGGTCTTGTGTCCCTCGTTTTGTCTCTGGTCCCTGGTCTCGTGTCTCTGGTCTCGTGTCCCTGGTCTCTGGTCTCGTGTCTCTGGTCTCGTGGTCCCTGTGTCCCTGGTCTCGTGTCCCTCGTGTCCCTGGTCTTGTGTCCTCGTGTCTCTGGTCTCGTGTCTCTGGTCTCGTGTCCCTCGTGTCTCTGGTCTCGTGTCCCTCGTGTCTCTGGTCTCGTGTCTCTGGTCTCGTGTCCCTCGTGTCTCTGGTCTCGTGTCTCTGGTCTCGTGTCCCTCGTGTCTCTGGTCTCGTGTCCCTCGTGTCCCTGGTCTCATGTCCCTGGTCTCATGTCCCTCATGTCTCTGGTCTCGTGTCCCTGGTCTCGTGTCCCTGGTCTCGTGTCCCTCGTGTCTCTGGTCTCGTGTCCCTGGTCTCATGTCCCTCGTGTCCCTGGTCTCATGTCCCTCGTGTCTCTGGTCTCGTGTCCCTGGTCTCGTGTCCCTCGTGTCTCTGGTCTCGTGTCCCTGGTCTCATGTCCCTCGTGTCTCTGGTCTCATGTCCCTCTTGTCTCCTGGTCTCGTGGTCCCTGGTCCTGTCCCTCGTGTCTCTGGTCTCGTGTCCCTGGTCTCATGTCCCTCGTGTCTCTGGTCTCGTGTCCCTGGTCTCGTGTCCCTGGTCTCGTGTCCCTGGTCTCGTGTCCCTGGTCTCATGTCCCTCGTGTCTCTGGTCTCGTGTCCCTGGTCTCGTGTCCCTCGTGTCTCTGGTCTCGTGTCCCTGGTCTCATGTCCCTCGTGTCTCTGGTCTCGTGTCCCTGGTCTCGTGTCCCTGGTCTTGTGTCCCTGGTCTCATGTTCCTGGTCTCGTGTCCCTGGTCTCGTGTCTCTGGTCTCGTGTTCCTGGTCTCTGGTCCCTCGTGTCTGGTCTTGTGTCCCTCGTGTCTCGTGTCCCTCGTGTCCCTGGTCTCGTGTCCCTGGTCTCATGTTCCTAGTCTCGTGTCCCTGGTCTCATGTCCCTCGTGTCTCTGGTCTCGTGTCCCTGGTCTCGTGTCCCTCGTGTCCCTGGTCTCATGTCCCTCGTGTCTCGTGTCCCTCGTGTCCCTGGTCTCGTGTCCCTGGTCTCATGTTCCTAGTCTCGTGTCTCTGGTCTCGTGTCCCTCGTGTCCCTGGTCTCGTGTCCTGGAGCCAGAGTGCCGGCAGCTCGATGATCTCTGAGACTTCCTCTTATTCTCCGGTAATAAAACCCGACGTGTCACTCTCGTTTCGTCTCTCAGAGACGTCTCGTGACGCAACAACCGGCAACGAAACCGACTGAAAGGTTGCAACTGCACCGCAATGCATTCTGGGTACGGGACCCTGTGCCTGTGCAATCGTAGGCCAATCTCTCTGAGGCTAATGAGGCGGTGGAGCGTGAACGTACACACCTGTGTTACCGGGCGACCGGCACGTTAAACAAATAATGTGCTAATAATATAATAATATAATATAATAATATAATAATATGATAATATAATAATATAATAATATGATAATATAATAACATAATAATATAATAATATAATAATATGATAATATAATAATATCAGAATATGATAATATAATAAGATGATAATATGATAATATAATAATATCCTAATATAATATGATAATATAATAATATAATTATATAATAATATGATAATATAATAATATTATATTTATTTATATTTATACTTTATAAGCGATCATATCGGGGGAACGCGTCGCTCAGAGTCAAGGAGGAAACCGAAGGAGCTTTTAGGGAATTTTTCAAAAAAACACTGCCTGAAACTACGATGACAAAGGGTTAGGGTTAGGAACTCTGCTCATTGCTCATATCTCCTCTCCCCTCTCTCTCTCTCTCTCTCTCTACCTTCATCCCCGTGGATGGCGGTAAACATTTTCTGCATGTCGGGCGTGATGAAAGAGGTTCCCGTGGAGACGCCCGCTGACATTTCTATTCGCCTGGAACACGGCCGGGCAGGCCGGGCGGAGCTTCGAGACGCCGGATTGGTTCTCGGCCCGGCGGCGGTTCGGTTTCACGCCGGAGAGCTCGACCTTTAGCGGGAATCTGCCTCGCAGATGTTTAGTGGAGTTTTAGAGACGCTGTGTTTGTCCTCCGGGTTTCAGGAAGTGAACGTGAGAGGAACTCATGTCATCAGGTTTCAGGGGCTCAAATATTTAGGATAAGCCTTCATTTATCTATTTGTCATTTCTAACGAGTGGTCTACTGTGTTTATATATACATATAAATATATATGTATATATACATATATAAATATATTTACAATTATATAAATATATATATATTTATAAATATAAATATATATATAATATATATATGTTAATGTCACTTACACAAACATACACGTTGGTTTTGGAGATACTGTGATAATCCCCGGTTTATCAAGAAATAATAATAATAATATCACAACAAACAGACTTATCTTATAACGAATCTTTACATCACACGATTAGCATCGCCCTGATTGAGGTGAGGAACGGGCCAATCGGTGCATCCCAGTCTCGTCTGGTTTCTTTAGCTCGAGTCTAGACACAAGGAAACCACTTGAGGACAGAGGACACATGTTGTATTCCTAAAGGAGACGGCCTTTCCTCTCTTGTTTTCTCTTGTTTATGAATACACACGGTCATGAATAACAACCGCGTCCTGTCTTTACAAGTGTTTATGATATTATTATTCATCTGTGTCGTTATTGATGATCTGATTCTAAATTCATTATTCAAACACCCAGAATATACGACTGTGTCTTTAAGAAGTCCTCCATCAAACCGGATGCTCAGGAATTAGCCACCTCCACGGTTTAAATGATGTAAAATGCTGACGGACGCCCAAAGCTCTTGAAAAGCGCTGAAATATGAAACCAGAGAGTCGTGAATCTCCGGAGGTCGCTCCGTCCTCGGGACGAGTCCCGACGGCAGGAAGTCACTTGAACTCGCTCGAGTCGAGCCGGCGGTCGAGCTTTGACCCCGTCAGGTCGACAGGTCGAGTGTTCTGTGTCGGGGATTCAAACTGCCACTCGACACGGAGGACTTGACCAATCTCTCCATGGGTCCCTGAAGGGGCCTCTGAGCCTCTGAGCTCCAGGTCTCTGGCCCTGAGGAGCGTTTATATGTCTCCTCCTCTTGTGCCTCCTCTTCCCCCCGCGGACCTCCCTCTGTCTCCAACGCTCCTCATGTCCTCCTGCAGCACGACACGAAGCTAAGCTAATGCTTAGCTAACGAGTTCTGGTTCCAGGCGACGCCCACCCACCGGGTCGCCTCGGCCCTCTGACGACACTCAATGAGTGTGTGTGGTAGTTGAGGACGAGGAGTTCCACCCACTGGGAGGAGCCTCTGACTGGGGGTCTGAGGAGCCTCTAATGGGGGTCTGAAGAGCCACCGATGGGGGTCTGAAGGGCCACCAATAGGGGTCTGAGGAGCCTCTGATTGGGGTCTGAGGAACCTCTGATGGGGGTCTGAGGAGCCTCTAATGGGGGTCTGAAGAGCCACCGATGGGGGTCTGAGGAGCCTCTAATGGGGGTCTGAGGAGCCACTGATGGGGGTCTGAGGAGCCTCTGACTGGGGGTCTGAGGAGCCACCGATGGGGGTCTGAGGAGCCTCTAATGGGGGTCTGAAGAGCCACCGATGGGGGTCTGAAGGGCCACCAATAGGGGTCTGAGGAGCCTCTGATGGGGGTCTGAGGAGCCTCTGATGGGGGTCTGAAGGGCCACCAATAGGGGTCTGAGGAGCCTCTGATTGGGGTCTGAGGAGCCTCTGATGGGGGTCTGAGGAGCCTCTGATTGGGGTCTGAGGAGCCTCTGATGGGGGTCTGAGGAGCCTCTGATGGGGGTCTGAGGAGCCTCTGATGGGGGTCTGAAGGGCCACCAATAGGGGTCTGAGGAGCCTCTGATGGGGGTCTGAGGAGCCTCTGATGGGGGTCTGAGGAGCCTCTGATGGGGGTCTGAGGAGCCTCTGATGGGGATCTGAGGAGCCTCTGATGGGGGTCTGAGGAGCCTCTGATGGGGGTCTGAGGCCTCTGATGGGGATCTGAGGAGCCTCTGATTGGGGTCTGAGGAGCCTCTGATGGGGGTCTGAGGAGCTCTGATGGGGGTCTGAGGAGCCTCTGATTGGGGTCTGAGGAGCCTCTGATGGGGGTCTGAGGAGCCTCTGATGGGGGTCTGAGGAGCCTCTGATTGGGGTCTGAGGAGCCTCTGATGGGGGTCTGAGGAGCCTCTGATGGGGGTCTGAGGAGCCTCTGATTGGGGTCTGAGGAGCCTCTGATGATGCTCGGCCCACTGGAGGCATCAGACCAGGTCTAGATCAGGTTTAGATGTTTTAAGCTCGCTAAACAGCGTGACGCCAGCATGAAGCAGGAAGTGAAGAGGTGAGTGATGACGAGGCTGGAGGGTTGTGAGGCATCAGACTTCTCTCAGACTCACACCACATATTCTCTCTGTCTGTCTTCCCCTCTCCTCTTCCTCTTCCTCTCTGCACCAACTGTCTCTCTAATACACTGCAGCAGACGTAACCCCTCATCATTCTGGAGGTCGGTGGAGAGAATATTGAACCGTCACTTACCCTCCTATTGACATGACTTCAGAGAAAGAACAGGGGACGGGGGCGGCTTATTTTTCATGTCTGCGTGTGAGCGTCTCAAGCGGGGGGAAGAGGAGGAGGAGAAGGAGGAGGAGGAGGTGCGTCTAAAAAAAGCTTGATTTCACTTTATTTCTTCTGCATCCCTCATATCTCTTGACGGCCGGATGATGTGCAATTATCACACAAACACACCTACACACACACACACACACACCTACACACACACACCTACACACACACACACACACACACACCTACACACACACACACACACACACACATTCCTACACAGGCATTCTGCATGTCTCTGTGCCTCCTCACATGGCCCTCCCACAGTGATGGAGTGGTGGGCTGGTGAGGCCCGCCCTGTGGTGCTCCGCACACACACCTACACACACACACAGTCACACACACACACACCTACACAGTGACATTAAGTAAAGCCTGTTGTGTGTGACTAATGGGCATTAAAGACACACACACACACACACCTACACACACACACACACACACACACACACAGTAGAGCTGCCCACTGACTCATTTAAATAGACGGTATCACTCTGGGCTCCAGATTATTCAAACACTGAGAACATGAACATGTCAGTGCAACACCTTGTTTCCTCGTGTGGGGAACATCCTGCACATGACATGTGACATATGATTTATTACATGTTACATATGACATATGACATATGATTTATTACATGTTACATATGACATATGACATATGATTTATTACATGTTACATATGACATATGACATATGATTTATTACATGTTACATATGACATATGACATATGATTTATTACATGTTACATATGACATATGATTTATTACATGTTACATATGACATATGACATATTACATGTTACATATTACATCTAACATATGACATATGACATGTTACATGTTACATATGACATGTTACATGTTACATATTACATATAACATATGACATATAACATATAACATGTGACATATGACGTATGACATGTTACATATAACATATGACATATGACATGTTACATATGACATGTTACATGTTACATGTTACATATAACATATGACATGTTACATGTTACATGATACATGTAGAAACTCACGTCCATCGCTCCGGTGATCGCCGTCGTTCCTGAGAACCTCAAACATTTCATATCATGAAAGATGATTTTAAAGGAAAGGAGTCTTACGGGTTTATTTTATTATTTTTGCCCGTCTCTGAGTCGGATGTTGAAGTCGACGCTTTAAATAAATCACACGGTGTCGGTTTTAAGAGCGGGGCCACTTCGTGGTCTCAAGGCTTTGACTCGAAGTTGCTGGATGTGAACTTGAATCAAACTAAATTGTCTTTTCTTCCTGCTCATTTGTTGCTGCTCATGAATTATACCTCGTTAACGTTTCACTCACAAACTCTGGCTGGTGAACCGTGTCCGATGAAATGAGGTAATGAGCAGATGTGAGTAATGTGTTTATCTCCTCATCACAGACACACAGTGCAGGACACTCAATTACAATAAATACCATACACTGTAAAAGATGATGCAACAAAAAAACACTGATTATTTCAACCATTTATTCTATTTGTAGCACCTGGTCCTCCTGTTGAGCAATTACATAAGTCATGATTTCAACCACGTATCAGTTAGTTTACTGCCGTTACTTTGGGCTCAACTTATTACTTTTAGCCAACTAGTTTTCATGGCTGGCCACACACACACACACACATACGGCCTCCAGGTGTTTAACATGTGTGTGTGTGTGTGTGTGTGTGTGTGTGTGTGTGTGTGTGTGTGTGTGTGTGTGTGTGTGTGTGTGTGTGTGTGTGTGTGTGTGTGTGTGTGTGTGTGTGTGTGCGTGTAGTCAGCCTAATGGGTCATTGGGGACCACGCTCCAATTTGTAATTATTCTCCTCAGACTCGTGCGGGTATGTTTTCAATCAAACCGTAAATTAATTGTATTATTTAGTTGAACTTCATAATTCAGAAACAAAACCGTCATGATCTTTATAGCCTTAAATCCTACGCGTACTTTAACACATCGTCGGCCTCAGAGCTGTTTCCATGCAGCCACTTCCCCTCCAGCCCTCACAGATCATGATGGGATGCGTTCAAGTTCACCTCTAGTTCATGTTCACCTCTCTCAGTATTGATATCATGTGATGCGTTCATGTTCACCTCTCTCAGTATTGATATCAAGTGATGCGTTCATGTTCACCTCTCTCAGAATTGATATCACGTGATGCGTTCAGGTTCACCTCTCTCTCAGTATTGATATCACGTGATGCGTTCAGGTTCACCTCTCTCTCAGTATTGATATCACGTGATGCGTTCAGGTTCACCTCTCTCTGTATTGATATCACGTGATGCGTTCAGGTTCACCTCTCTCTGTGCGTCTGCTGGTGTTATCCGAGGTGACGCGTGTTGAAAGCTCCGTGACTCGGTACTATTTGATCTCTGTGAACAAAATAAATCCTATAAAATGTCGTATTTGCTGAGTCGGGCGTCGGGTCGCCGGTTTACGGGCGAGTCGTAATCCTGTAAACTCCGGCTTCGCCTCTTCTCCACGAGGCTCAGCGTCGCGTTGCTTCACACGCCGTCGGCACGGCAACCAGTCAAATAATGGACGACACCAGGGTCCTGATTAACGGGGGAAATCAAAGATAAAGCTCCTGTGATCATGCCTCTTCGCTAATGATAGTGTAGTCACAGAATCAATGGCACATTCAGACCCCCCCCCCCCCCACACACACACACACACACACACACACACTTCCATCCCTTATGTATGTGCATCCCCACCGGCTGCAGGAACTCTCCCTTGTAGCTTTTAACAAAGTTATTGAGTTATTGAGCAATATGGTGTTGCTGTACACCCGATAACGCCTGTGACACCATGTGACCTTGAACAAGGTCACAGGGGATTTCACACAGGGGGGGTCAGACCTCTAAAATACACTCATATCCACGGTGGTCCAGCAGTAGAATGACTGGATGTTGTTGTCTGGATAGAGATGTGATGGTGTGAGCAGCTCGTGGCCCATTGGTCTGCTCAGTGTGTGTGTGTGTGTGAGTGTGTGTGTGCGTGTGTGTGTGTGTGTGTGTGTGTGTGTGAGTCCTCCACGGAGACCCGTCTGATTCATGTCTCATAAAACAGACGCATCCACATATATTTGTACTGATTCAGGTCATTTCAGCGTGATGCGATGATGTAACGAGGGCTGATTTATGGCTTCAGCCTTTCAGTGCAAATGATCTGAACCCCGTCGTGTTGTTGACGTGTTTGATTGACAGGTCACCTGCCGGCCCCCCCGCCGGGCTCTAGAGGTCAGCTGCAAGAGGTACAGGTGAAGGATGCTCCAGGCTCCGTGAGCTCTACATCAACCAGAGGTCATGTTGGCAGATATTTTATATTAAGTTTAAGTCTTAAAATCATATTTTTATATATATATAAATATATATATTTATATATATATATAAATACACATATATACATATATATAACACATATACATATATATATATATATGTCCTACTTATATATATTATATATATATTATATATAATTTATATATATATACATTATATATATTATTTCTATAAATATATATAGGATTGTCTCACAACTTTATTCTTTTAATATTGCTTAAAACTCTAAAATCCTATCTCATAAAATTTTAATATTACCAAGTAAAAAAAGATTTATAACAGCTGAGTGTTTGTCAAGGCTCAGGAAACCCTTGCAGGTGTTAGACAATTCAAGGATTTGTTTACCCTACTAGTATACTTTTTCATGATATTCTAATATTTAGAGATAGGATATTTGAGTTTTCTTAAGCTGTGTTTCATATCAGCAACAATATTCAGTTGATTTGTAATGAACCAGAATGCATATTTTGTTTTTTTAATTGCATTACAGAAAATAAAGAACTTCATCACAATATTCTAATTTTCTGAGACAGTCCTGTATATGATAACTGACAACAGAGTTACCTCCTGAACAAATTGAAGCTTGACTAGTATTATTATGTAAAGATATAAACTATAATAATATTGTAATTCTTCAGCGGTCTAATTTACGATGCAGACGGTTTCATTTTAATTTTTTATCTGAAGCAGAAGTTCACTTTTTCTGCTCAGCAGCTGCAATCGTTAGATGCAAAAAAAAAAGAATAAACCGGCGGCATAATTATGGAGGTTATCACACAGAAAAGCTGCTTCTACTTTCATGCAATAAGCTCCGAGCTACTTTTAATCAGCGCGACCATGTGTCCATCACGGCAACGTGACACGGGAACACCGACGTGACACGGGAACACCGACGTGACACGGGGACAACGACGTGACACGGGAACAACGACGTGACACGGGAACAACGACGTGACACGGGGACAACGACGTGACACGGGGACAACGACGTGACACGGGGACAACGACGTGACACGGGAACACC
Source organism: Pseudoliparis swirei (assembly GCF_029220125.1). Classification (NCBI taxonomy): domain Eukaryota; kingdom Metazoa; phylum Chordata; class Actinopteri; order Perciformes; family Liparidae; genus Pseudoliparis; species Pseudoliparis swirei. The sequence continues at coordinate 1,455,361 of NC_079406.1, read as the reverse complement.
GACGTGACACGGGAACAACGACGTGACACGGGAACACCGACGTGACACGGGGACAACGACGTGACACGGGGACACCGACGTGACACGGGAACAACGACGTGACACGGGGACAACGACGTGACACGGGAACACCGACGTGACACGGGGACACCGACGTGACACGGGAACAACGACGTGACACGGGGACAACGACGTGACACGGGAACAACGACGTGACACGGGGACAACGACGTGACACGGGAACACCGACGTGACACGGGAACACCGACGTGACACGGGGACAACGACGTGACACGGGAACACCGACGTGACACGGGAACACCGACGTGACACGGGAACACCGACGTGACACGGGAACACCGACGTGACACGGGAACACCGACGTGACACGGGGACAACGACGTGACACGGGAACAACGACGTGACACGGGGACAACGACGTGACACGGGGACAACGACGTGATAGAGCGAACTCTATTTTGATGTGGTCATAGTTTGTGACCCAGAGGATGAACTTAAAGTAGCCAGAGAATTTCTTCTTGATGTTTCCGCCCCTCAGAGCGTCTCTTTTCAGTTTCACAAAGTTGACCTTTAAGAAAAAGGTTATCCAAAACCCTCACACATTAATTGTGATGCAATCTGTCCGGGGCGTCTCTCTGAACCCACCGGAGTCTAAGACCCGGGAACAAACACGGAGCAACAAGTCCATCAGGACGATTATGGAGGCTCGATTCAAAGAGAGCATCAATACATCTGACTGAGATGTCTGGGGAAAGTTAACTTCACCAGCAGCAGACGGTTCTGTAAAGAATATATATTATAGCTTAGCATAGCCTAGTATTGTTTGCATAAATGTTTTGTGGAAAGTGGAAAATCACTGTGGAAGGTTTGAAACTTTAGCAGGGCAATCCAGCGCCTGAACTAATCAAAGAAGATAACAGTGACACACGAAAGAACTTTATGCACCAACGCTCACCCTAGATTTGAATAGAACAAAGCAACACTCATGCTCACATGAACAGGAGAGCCACAGAGACAACTACTGAGCACAGATAAGATAAGGAAAGGTCCAGCTTTGACAATTAATATCCGGATTCAACCACAGCCCTCTCTCACACACACACACACACACACTGGCCCTTTGTAAATATCCTGGGAACGACCTTCTCGCCACAGTTCGTCCCACCTCGGAAGAGATAAGATTATCTTAGAAAACTCCCCAGCTCAGTCAAGGAAGCTACATGTGAATTCCATCTTCCTTTCTCACACTTTTTCACAACATGTGCTCTCATTGGCGGGCCGAGAAGAACCAATGAAGGAGCGACAGCGATGGAAGCAGAGGAACAAGAACCAATGAGAAAACACCGCCCTCTTTTCTCCTGACCAATCAGAACTGTTCCTGTTGATTATTTCAATGGCCCGGCACCATGAACCGGCATCCTTTCTCCAGCGCTGGGGCCATTGGTGACAGCTCTGGATTGGGGTCCATGCGCATGATTGTCTGTTTGGATCCTGATTTTGAATAAACGCTTTATAGAGTTAAAGTAAAAGTCTACCGCTGTGTCTTCCAGTGAGTGCCGTCCAGGTGGTGTGTTGCTGTCCAACTCCAACAGTTCCTCGTGATTCCTCTTGCAGGTTCCTCGTGGTTCCTCGTGGTTCCTCTTGCAGGTTCCTCGTGGTTCGTTGTGGTTCCTCGTGGTCGTAGACTGCACTCTGTTGACTTGAGGCTAAACGTGACCTTGGCCTCTTGCCCTTGGCAGGTGGAATGAGACATGTGAGTTATGACTGGCATCGAGTCTCAGGAAATAATGGCATTCACTGTCTCTCTCTCTCTCTATATATACAGGACTGTCTCAGAAAATTAGAATATTGTGATGAAGTTCTTTATTTTTAAACAAAATGTCATGCATTCTGGATTCATTACAACTGAAATATTGCAAGCCTTTTTAATATTGCTGATTATGGCTTACAGCTTAAGAAAACTCTAAAATCCTATCTCATAAAATTTTAATATTTCCTCAGACCAAGTAAAGATTTATAACAGCTGAGTGTTTGTCAAGGCTGTTAATTAGACAATTCAAGGATTTGTTTAATGATATTCTATAGGATATTTGAGTTTTCTTAATCAGCAATATTAAAAGAATAAAAGGCTTGCAATATTTCAGTTGATTTGTAATGAATCCAGAATGCATGACATTTTTGTCTTTTTAATTGATATATATATATATATATTTATATAGATATTTATATTTATATATATTTTTTTAATATATTTATATATATTTATGAATTGTAGGAGATATGGTAAATCATTGTTTTACTGCTTAATATTGAGCTGAAGATAATAAAGATAACCCAGCTGCTGACTTCATGTTGTCAATCACTGCAGAAAAAAAAGACATGAACACACACATATATATATATATATATATATATATATATATATATGTGTGTGTGTGTGTGGTACTTTGCTGTGTGTGTGACTGGGTACATGTCACCTGTAACGGCTCATTATCGCTACTGAAGGTGACGGTGCCGACAGTCAAGGACGAACTGAGACTGAGTTCCTCTGAACATGATCGTGTTGACCGGGTGATGCTCCCCGATAAACCGTCGGACCGTTATAGTGGCAGCATTTATTCTGTACACACACTGTACCCCCCCCCCCCCCACACCCTCCCCCACCCGCTGGCGGTGGAACTCGGTTAATGAAGGTCGCCCGGCGGTCTACATTAGCATTCCTAGTTCTGCCGTTAATAATGTCCGTTCCACCTAATGCAACCGTGATCGTGTGAGCAGCGGAGCTGCAGGTAGATGAAGAGACGGGGCCCGGAGAGCAGAGGGGTCCATAACCAGCTGGACACGGACATGGTAGACATGGTATACACCAGGAGGATAGAACGCAGACCTGGCAACCTGCATTCATCCTGAGACATCACCCTGTCTGTCTCTGTGTCTCTTTGTCTCTGGATACGGAAGTCAGTGGAATACATCATGTTATCACCATGTCCTCCTTTCAGTCATCTCGAGTGGGTATTTGCATAACGACACAAGATTACACCAAGGTGTATGTTGGTTTCCTTTCTAATGTGTTATTGGTCTAATAACCCATAACGTATACGCAAGGCAGATATGATCACAGAGTAATGCCCTGATGAAAGACATGGTGTGTGTTGTGTTCAATGTTTCAACAGATCGGAGGAAACGGAGATGAAGAGTTGGAGAAATGAAACAGAATGCAGCAGCAGACTGTAAATGAATATGATTCATGAAGATCTCCTCTGTGTTTCATGTTGACTTTGATGGCCCTCTGGCTTCTGAAATATGCACATGAGGCAGGGAACATCTGAAAAGCTCATAACGATGGAGACATGTTTAGACTGGAGGTCTAATGGACCCACCAAGAGGTCTCTTTTGGGCCCAATGGACCCACCAAGGTCTCATATGGACACAATGGACCCAACAAGGTCTGATATGGGCACAATGGACCCAACAAGGTCTGATATGGGCACAATGGACCCAACAAGGTCTCATATGGGCACAATGGACCCAACAAGGTCTGATATGGGCACAATGGACCCAACAAGGTCTCATATGGGCACAATGGATCCAACAAGGTCTCATATGGGCACAATGGACCCAACAAGGTCTGATATGGGCACAATGGACCCAACAAGGTCTGATATGGGCACAATGGACCCAACAAGGTCTCATATGGGCACAATGGATCCAACAAGGTCTGATATGGGCACAATGGACCCAACAAGGTCTGATATGGGCACAATGGACCCAACAAGGTCTCATATGGGCACAATGGACCCAACAAGGTCTGATATGGGCACAATGGACCCAACAAGGTCTCATCCCGGGCGCTTCACCGCAGCCCACTGCTCCTTAATAACTAAGGATGGGTTAAATGCAGATAACTAATTTCCCCTTGGGGATTAATAAAAGTGTATATTCTTATTCTTATATGGGCACAATGGACCCACCAAGAGGTCTCCTCTGGGCACAGAATCCAGTCCTGCTTCTCTTGACTTATTTGAAGCCCTCATCAAAGCAATTCTCTTAATTTGCTCACTATAAATATGTATTTACTCTTCCTGATCTCTGCGTACTGCTGTAATGTTTCCCGTTAGCCGTGTACATGGAGCACATTGTGCTGGTGTGCGGTGGCGAGCTGGCCAAGCGGCACTGATGTGCCCCAGACCCGACACAGCTGTGCACACATCGAGCCGGGCCAAGCGGAGGCTCGGCCACGAGCCATGAGCCAAGACCCATGAGCCGAGAGCCACGAGCCACGACCAAGAGCCACGAGTCGAGAGCCACGAGCCGAGAGCCACGAGCCACGAGCCAAGAGCCATGAGCCAAGAGCCGAGAGCCACGAGCCGAGAGCCACGAGCCACGACCAAGAGCCACGAGTCGAGAGCCACGAGCCGAGAGCCACGAGCCACGAGCCAAGAGCCACGAGTCAAGAGCCACGAGTCGAGAGCCACGAGTCGAGAGCCACGAGCCGAGAGCCACGAGCCACGACCAAGAGCCACGAGCCAAGAGCCACGAGTCAAGAGCCACGAGCCACAAGCCAAGAGCTAAGAGCCACGAGTCAAGAGCCACGAGCCACGAGTCAAGAGCCACGAGTCAAGAGCCAAGAGCCACGAGCCAAGAGCCACGAGTCAAGAGCCACGAGTCAAGAGCCACGAGCCACGAGTCAAGAGCCACGAGTCAAGAGCCAAGAGCCACGAGTCAAGAGCCACGAGTCAAGAGCCACGAGTCAAGAGCCACGAGCCACGAGTCAAGAGCCACGAGTCAAGAGCCAAGAGCCACGAGTCAAGAGCCACGAGTCAAGAGCCAAGAGCCACGAGTCAAGAGCCACGAGTCAAGAGCCAAGAGCCACAAGTCAAGAGCCAAGAGCCAAGAGCCACGAGTCAAGAGCCACGAGCCATGTCGTCGTGGTGTCTGTGGACCCCATCATGGACCCCATCACTCAGGAGCTCCGTCCTAACTCCATCTACAAAGCACCCGCTTATATTTCGGGGCACCTTTCTGCATCGATTTGCATATTAAGTGTTACCAAAAAAACGAATCGTCTTTTAATCCCTCGTGTAACCACTTGATGCTGAACAATACATACATTATATTAATATCACTTGAGTTATGCACAAACAGAGATGTTGACAAAGAAACTTTACATTAATTAGCTTAATTGTGAATCTCGTTAGCATAACTTTTTATGTTTCATACGTCATGTTGGTTCTGGCAGCTGAAGCTTCTTCCTGTGTCTCTGTTTGAGGTTGAGATCTGAATCCAGTTCAAGGATTAAAACAAAGAATCATCATCAGGGCAACTGTGTGTGTTTTACAACTCTCAGAGCACGGCGACTGGGTGAAGATATTTATAAAACAATTCTTGAGAGTTAGAAGTTATAAGTGTGATTGAAATGTATTTATATGGAAGATGTATGTGGATGTATATCTGTATGTATATATATATATATATATATATATATATATATATTGTTATTCTTTTTTTTCTTTTTTCTTTATTTTCTATTACTTTTCAGATTTATTTAATATTAATTTAGGATAAGAATATATAAGCATGTTTTGCTTCTACCTTTACCTTTTCAGTCTTTCTGTTTTGTATATTATACAGAATAATATTGTATTGTATTTGATTGACTGAATAAAAATACACACACATAAAAGATCTCTGGCCTTATTTACAACATGATAGTTCAGGAGGAGCAGACTCTGAATAGCATTTTTAATATAAAAGTGAAACCACGTGAGGTGAGACTTCTCTGGCACGTCGTTTGCATGACCCGCTTTCTGCAGATCTAGAAACATGAACTAAGTTTTCATCCGCGAGCCGAGGCGTCTTCCGTGTGTCGTGTCGCGTGATCGCGATGATGTCATGACCTTTACGTGCGGAACATGACCTAATTAAACTTTTAACGCTTCTGCATGCAGAACGATCAGATGTGGAAAAAACATTAAAATATTTACATTGTTCTTAATACGTGTTGTTATTGTTTCTACATCCAAAATTATTACGGGAACATTAAATATGAAGTGTGCTTCCCACAGGGTTTCACTTTAATGGCTGAACCTCGGGCTCCAGAACACTCTGTACATTTTAAAGTTAACTTTATAATTAAAAGGCCAGATATATGGATATTGTTGTTTAGGAAGGTCATATAGGAACATTAGTGCTGCTGCTGTATTATTAAGTATATGTATTAATGATATAAAATAGTTCAGAGTAGCTCCACCTTCCCCAGCTGCTACATTAAAGTGATAAACACATTAATGCATTAACAACTATAATTCAATGATGAAGGCCTGTGAAGGTCTCACATAGTGATGAACATGAGGAGGGTCTCGCATAGTGATAAACATGAGGAGGGTCTCACATAGTGATAAACATGAGGAGGGTCTCACATAGTGATGAACATGAGGAGGGTCTCACATATTGATGACCATGAGGAGGGTCTCACATAGTGATGAACATGAGGAGGGTCTCACATAGTGATGAACATGAGGAGGGTCTCACATATTGATGAACATGAGGAGGGTCTCACATATTGATAAACATGAGGAGGGTCTCACATCTTGATGACCCTGAGGAGGGTCTCACATATTGATGAACATGAGGAAGGTCTCACATATTGATGAACATGAGGAGGGTCTCACATCTGTTTCAGTCCAGATATATATGATTTTTTGATATCATATTTGATCATGAGTAGCCATCTGTAATTACTTAAGGAGAGCGTACATTCAGGTGCATGGAGACTGGTGGCGCGCTCGGCTCGTTGACAGGTGAGTTGTGATTCTCACCCCACCAATCAGATGTCAGTGGTGTCTCGACAGCAGCTGTAAGAAACTAATGGAGAATTACTTCAGAAGGACTTTCTATACTCGGCTTTGATTGAATGCGTAACTCCCTGGGCCTGTAGGTCATGAAAGGCTCCGCCTGAGCCGTGCATTGAGGTCTCTTTGAGAAGCCTAATACAATATTCATCGCACATGATTCGTTTTCATGGAATTGATATAGCCGGAGGTGTAATGCTCCAGATTCCTAATGACCTCAGGAGAAACCTGCAAACGCAAACCATGTTCACCGGATAATTCACACAGCACCCAGAGTCAAATATCAGTTATAATGCTGCTGTCGATGAGGGGAAGTGAAGTGGGCCGCTTTGATACTCACAGTACCTCAAGACGGAAAGGACTACCCTCAAAATGATGAGGTAGTGTGACTATTACCTCAAGAAGGAAAGGAATACCCTCAAAATGATGAGGGAGTATGACTAGTACATCAAGAAGGAAAGGAATACCCTCAAAATGATGAGGGAGTATGACTAGTACATCAAGAAGAACGTACTTCCCTCAACATGATGAGGTAGTATGACTAGTACCTCAAGAAGGAAAGGAATACCCTCAAAATGATGAGGTAGTATGACTAGTACCTCAAGAAGGAAAGGACTACACTCAAAATGATGAGGGAGTATGACTAGTACATCAAGAAGAACGTACTTCCCTCAACATGATGAGGTAGTATGACTAGTACCTCAAGAAGGAAAGGAATACCCTCAAAATGATGAGGGAGTATGACTAGTACATCAAGATGGAAAGTACTACCCTCAACATGATGAGGTAGTATAACTAGTACCTCAAGAAGGAAAGGAATACCCTCAACATGATGAGGTAGTATGACTAGTACCTCAAGACGGAAAGGACTACCCTCAACATGATGAGGTAGTATGACTAGTACCTCAAGACGGAAAGTACTACCCTCAACATGATGAGGTAGTATGACTAGTACCTCAAGACGGAAAGGACTACACTCAACATAATGAGGTAGTATGACTAGTACCTCAAGACGGAAAGTACTACCCTCAACATGATGAGGTAGTATGACTAGTACCTCAAGACGGAAAGGACTACACTCAACTTGATGAGGTAGTACGACTAGTACCTCAATACGGAAAGTACTACCCTCAACATGATTAGGTAGTATGACTAGTACCTCAAGACGGAAAGGACTACACTCAACATGATGAGGTAGTATGACTCGTACCTCAAGACGGAAAGGACTACACTCAACATGATGAGGTAGTATGACTCGTACCTCAAGACGGAAAGGACTACACTCAACATGATGAGGTAGTATGACTCGTACCTCAAGACGGAAAGGACTACACTCAACATGATGAGGTAGTATGACTCGTACCTCAAGAAGGAAAGGACTACACTCAACATGATTAGGTAGTATGACTAGTACCTCAAGAAGGAAAGGACTACCCTCAAAATGATGAGGTAGTATGACTAGTACCTCAAGAAGGAAATGATTACCCTAACAATGATGAAGTAGTACCATTAGTTCCTCAAGAAGGAAAGGACTACCATAACAATGATGAGGAAATACGACTCGTACTTCAAGAAGGAAATGATTACCCTAACAATGATGAGGTAGTACGATTAGTTCCTCAATAGCTGAAAAGACTACCCCTCAACATTAGATGAGGAACATGACTCGTACTTCAAGAAGGAAATGATTACCCTAACAATGATGAGGTAGTACGATTAGTTCCCTCATAACAGCGACTACCCTCAACATGATGAGAGTATGACTAGTACTCAAGAATGGAACGACTCCTCAACATGATGAGGTAGTACGATTAGTTCCTCAAGAAGGAAAGGACTACCCTCAACATAATAAGGTAGTATGACTGTACCTCAACGTGCATGAAGTACTACCTCAACAGATAGGTGTATGACTAGTACCTCAAGAAGGAAAGGAATACCCTCAAAATGATGAGGTGATATGACTGTACCTCAAGCGGAAAGTACTACCATCAACATGATTGAGGTAGTACTGACTAGTACCTCAAGCGGAAAGGTACTACCTCAACATGATAGAATGACTGTACCTCAAGACGGAAAGACTACACTCAACATGATTAGGAGTATGACTAGTACCTCAAGAAGGAAAGGACTACACTCAAAATGATTAGGTATATGACTGTACCTCAAGAGGAAAGGACTACCTCAACATGATTGGAGTATGACTAGTACCTAAGAGGAGGCTACCTCAAATGATCATCTTGGTACGTATGACTAGTACCTCAAGTTGGAAAGTGACTACCTCAAAATGATGAGGATATTAGTACCTCAAGGAAAGACTACCCTCAACATGATTAGGTAATGCTTAGTACCTCAAGAGGAAAGGACTACCCTCATTAAATGATTAGGTGAATGACTAGTACCTAAGCTTGGAAAGATTCTACCTAATTACATGAGGTAGTATAGTTCCTCAAGAGTCGAATAGCGACTAGCCTCAACATGATGAGGTAGTATGACTATCTCAAGGCAATGATCCTAACATTATGATAAGAGTCCGATGTACCTCAAGAAGGAAAGGACTCTAACAATGTTATGACATACGCATGAGTGACTTCAGGTCAAATGCACATATCCCTGCCAACTGATGAGGCTTGATTAGACGTCACAAACGGAAACGACTAACACTCAACTCAAATGAGTTTGACTCGTAACCCAAACAGTCGAAAGGACTTGTCCTTCAAACATTATTGGAAAAGCATGACATAGACCTCAAGAAGCTTGACGGAAGCTCTTCGCTCAAGAATCTGAAAAGGCTGCTGTATGATTAATAATCCTAAAAGCCTGAAATGATTGAATGTTCAAAAGTGCTGCAGATACCATTACGTTACAACCATAGAAGTTGACTCATAGAGAAGCTGACACGCTATACAGCTGATTGATCATGCTTACATCGTTTTCAAAGAAGGCAAATAAGAATCTAGCTCCTGAAACACTTGCTAGAAACGTCCATTAGTTCGAGCTCGAAATGCTTTTCTATGAGGTAAATCATCAAGATATGAATTGAGTTACTGCTAGACATGAGAAATGAATCTGTTCCTCAGAGGAAAGACTATTCCTTTCTAAAGACGGACCTAAACCAATGACCTTAGTCCGATAATCGTGTCGAGACCATATGTTATCGCCTGGATGCTGTAGCTTGAAGTCAATACACTTAGCTTGGAAGCCGCTGTTACACTGGCCGCTCATGAGCGGCTTGTATGTCATTAAAACATCTATGGAAATGGCGCATTAGGTCAGCCATCTGGCGTGTGACCGCTACCCTGTGCTATGGAGCTACTCGCTGACCGGCTACTGACCTAGCTTGAGAACTGTCGATGTTATCCAGCTCTCCCATAAAGAACCTCCAATACTACAAGCGTGGAACATTTTCCTGACACTCGATGTGACAGTTACAATTTGATGATTTTACTGCTAATTTCAAGATGATATGTCACAGTTATTGGCTGAAATGTGATCCGGCTCGAACACCTAGCTACAGTTAGACTGTCATACTAGCATCTGCCTGGTCGCCTGATCGGCTGTCGACTGACTCGCCTGGATCCTTATCGAGCTGACAATCCTGGACGTGTGATGGTTAGGTCGGCTCATGACAGGCTGGAACTTTTCCTGTGATTCCTGGAACCGTGAATCAGCTGGCCGGCTCCGGCTTGTCAGGAGAGACCGGCCGGCTTGCTGAACAGGCTGGATCGGTCTGGATCGGCCTTGGACCGCCTGGACCGGTATCGCTTGGACAACTGTTAGCCTGGACTAACGTGCGAGCTGGCGGCTTGGACTCGCCTGATAGCCGGACGATGAGACGTGCAATGCGACTCTGACGCATTTACTCAATGGAACACGCTGCGCCGCTGGGCCAGGCTGATGACTTTCCAAGCCTGACTGGCAGTCATTTGTGTCGATATTACCTGGATCGGAGTCAGGGTTGTGGTTGAAGCGTGACTGCATGTGTGTCCGGAGAGTTTAATGATTCTAGCTCTGCCCTCTTAGTTAACATAATTCTCCAACATCTCTGGCAGCTGATAAGCAGTTTTCCGGCGGTGGGCAGCGGCGGGTCAGGATGCAGCTGACGGCAATAACATATTTAAAATCGTCATCGCATTTATCTCCATAACTGCGGAAAGCCTTACATGGTTCTAAGATCATTCCTCTTTGCAATTAACTGACTGATCTGTTGTATGACAGGCGACTAGTGGTTATATTCGGCGTTGAAGGCGGGGCTTATTCGGCAAATTATTTCCTCTCGTCCGTACTCACGGAAGAACTCAGCTCTCTCCTTCCGCTTTAGGATCTGATTGTGAACTGAGCCGAACGAGACTCCGTCGAGCTGCAGGCCGAAGCTCCGCCCCCAGAGACGAGCGTGGCGAGGAGGAGAAGCTGCCCCCGGTGGAGGTGTCGGGCGGAGGAACAACCTTTGCGACTGCTGTGTTCCCGGCGCCTCCTCCACTCGGCCACGGCGCCGCGGGCTACAGGTGAATGGAGGTAATTACCTTTTTTTTCTCCGAGATGCATTGGAGAGGCGTCGGCCCCTCGGGTTCTGTGGAGTCTGACCGGAGCCGATAGCGGCTCCGAGAAAACAAAATGAATATGAAAGAGTCTCATTTTTAAATTGTGTCGCATGTCACAACCAGTCAGGAAAGAGACGCGTCATCACGGACCCGGAAACAAGAGCGTCTCCGACGGCGTAAATCTGATCGCAGTAAAGACGCCTGTGAGAAGAAAAAAACATAAAAACTAAAAAGTCAAATATCATGGTGGAAAAGGCCGAAAGTGAAACCCGCGGGGTTCGTCCCGCGGTGACGGAGGACTTCTGATTATTGAGACAAATTAATCGCACGACCTTCTTTGCGCCGTGTGGCGAGACACGCCCCCTTTATCCCCCGGTCATGGCGCGTTGCGTTAGCCGGTGTTGCTCACTCCTTGTGTGGAGCTGTTAGTTGAACACCAATAGAAATACACAAATAAAATATATAGTTTGCTACAGGAGAAAATTCAAATGTCTCACTCGGTGCCCAAATGCACATTTAGACTACAATTCAAATTTGACCTAAACTTTTTTTACTAAAAACTCTCTGATTTTGTAAAACTCTGCAGAGAGAATGTTGACATGTGGTTCCACCACTGGAAGAGGCCTGGGCATCAGTCCATTAGAGCAGGGGGTCAAACTCATGTTCACCGTGGGCCAAATCCGCATCATGGCCGCCCTCTTAAAGGGCCGGAAACACTTTATAAACTCCTCGATTAATTGTTCAATAACTCTTTACATTTGATTATTGTTTATTTGAGTGTAGAAATATTGTACGTCAGAACACGTCTCTAATATTACAACATATATCCATTTAATCTAAAACCTTCAAAATAAAAGCACAGAATATTTTTCTTCAATTTCTTTAAGAAAAGGTGATCGCGTGTCTTTAAAGCCGCTCTTCGCCAGGAACATGTGTCGTGATATTAACACATCTGACCACGTCTCTCAAGTCATCCTGTTTACTTTAACAACAACATTATTACAATAGCCTTTGTGTTTTAGTTTGAGTATGCTCTTAAGTTAATTGCTCGTCAGGGCCCCGTGCTCATCAGGGCCCCGTGCTCGTCAGGGCCCCGTGCTCGTCAGGGCCCCGTGCTCGTCAGGGCCCCGTGCTCGTCAAGGCCCCGTGCTCGTCAGGGCCCCGTGCTCGTCAGGGCCCCGCGTGCTCGTCAGGGCCCGTGCCAAATCAAGGCCCCGTGCTCGTCAGGGCCCCGTGCTCGTCAAGGCCTCGTGCTCGTCAGGGCCCCGTGCTCGTCAGGGCTCCGTGCTCGTCAAGGCCCCGTGCTCGTCAGGGCCCCGTGCTCGTCAAGGCCCCGTGCTCGTCAAGGCCCCGTGCTCGTCAGGGCCCCGTGCTCGTCAAGGCCCCGTGCTCGTCAAGGCCCCGTGCTCGTCAGGACCCGTGCTCGTCAGGGCCCCGTGCTCGTCAAGGCCCCGTGCTCGTCAGGGCCCCGTGCTCGTCAAGGCCCCGTGCTCGTCAAGGCCCCGTGCTGCCAGACCCGTCGTCAGGGCCCGTGGCTTCAAGGCCCCGTGCTCGTCAGGGCCCCGTGCCCGTCAGGGCCCCGTGCTCGTGCGCGGTGATGTTGTTGTAGTTCAGGGTTTAGCCTCAACGCTCACGCAGCTCCTGGTGTAGTGACATGTTTCCTCCAGCAGGGGCATTTACAGGCTGGACCACGACTCGATGAAACAGAGAAACGTTAGCTCAGCGTGAAACTGGATCATATTTCATCATTCATATGATCTGTAAAAAAAGAGAAAGGAGAGAAGAGAAGAACAATGAGCTTCTCTTCCTTCTGTTGCTTCTGTCTTACAGAAGAGTTAATGTCACAAAGGGAAAGGAGTTTCCTTCAGCTGCTTCATTCCCTTGAGCTTCAGTACATCTGAGAGCTCAGAGGCCGACCAGAGGAGCAGCCGCGGCGTGAACATGTTATCATAATAATCATAATCATAATAATCATAATAATCTGGTGAATCGCACACGGAGCAGAAAGACCCTTTAAGACTTTAACGTCTTCATGCTGATGCTCACCTGCTGGTTGCGCAACAGCGGATGAATTGATTGTTGCCGTGACAACTTGTCAGAGTAGTAGAGTCCATCCAGAGTTATGGATTATGTGTTATTATATTACAGGAAGCTGTCATGTCACCGGGAGACACACACATCACCGTGAGACACACACATGACCGTGAGACACACACATCACCGTGAGACACACACACATCACCGTGAGACACACACATGACCGTGAGACACACACATCACCGTGAGACACACACACATCACCGTGAGACACACACATGACCGTGAGACACACACATCACCGGGAGACACACACATCACCGTGAGACACACACATGACCGTGAGACACACACACATCACCGTGAGACACACACACATCACCGTGAGACACACACATCACCGTGAGACACACACACATCACCGTGAGACACACACACATCACCGTGAGACACACACATCACCTTGAGACACACACACATGACCGTGAGACACACACATGACCGTGAGACACACACATCACCGTGAGACACACACACATCACCGTGAGACACACACATGACCGTGAGACACACACACAACTCAATGAGACACACACACATGACCGTGAGACACACACACATCACCGTGAGACACACACATGTGACACATACATTACCGTGAGACACACACATCACCGTGAGACACACACACATCACTGTGAGACACACATGACCGTGAGACACACACATGACCGTGAGACACACATGACCGTGAGACACACACATGACCGTGAGACACACACATCACCGTGAGACACACACACATCACCGTGAGACACACACATGACCGTGAGACACACACATGACCGTGAGACACACACACATCACCGTGAGACACACACACATCACCGTGAGACACACACACATCACCGTGAGACACACACATCACCGTGAGACACACACACATGACCGTGAGACACACACATCACCGTGAGACACACACATCACCGTGAGACACACACATCACCGTGAGACACACACATCACCGTGAGACACACACACATCACCGTGAGACACACACATCACCGTGAGACACACACACATCACCGTGAGACACACACATCACCGTGAGACACACACATGACCGTGAGACACACACATGACCGTGAGACACACATGACCGTGAGACACACACATCACCGTGAGACACACACACATCACCGTGAGACACACACACATCACCGTGAGACACACACATCACCGTGAGACACACACATCACCGTGAGACACACACACATCACCGTGAGACACACACATCACCGTGAGACACACATCACCGTGAGACACACACACATCACCGTGAGACACACACACATCACTGTGAGACACACACACATCACCGTGAGACACACACACATCACCGTGAGACACACACATCACCGTGAGACACACACATCACCGTGAGACACACACACATCACCGTGAGACACACACATCACCGTGAGACACACACACATCACTGTGAGACACACACACATCACCATGAGACACACACATCACCGTGAGACACACACACATCACCGTGAGACACACACACATGACCGTGAGACACACACATCACCGTGAGACACACACATGACCGTGAGACACACACATGACCGTGAGACACACACATCACCGTGAGACACACACATCACCGGGAGACACACACATCACCGTGAGACACACACATCACCGTGAGACACACACATCACTGTGAGACACACACATCACCGTGAGACACACACACATCACCGTGAGACACACACACATCACCGTGAGACACACACACATGACCGTGAGACACACACATCACTGTGAGACACACACACATCACCGTGAGACACACACATCACCGTGAGACACACACACATCACTGTGAGACACACACACATCACCATGAGACACACACATCACCGTGAGACACACACACATCACCATGAGACACACACATGACCGTGAGACACACACATGACCGTGAGACACACACACATCACTGTGAGACACACACACATCACTGTGAGACACACACACATCACCGTGAGACACACACACATCACCGTGAGACACACACATGACCGTGAGACACACACACATCACCGTGAGACACACACATCACCGTGAGACACACACATCACCGTGAGACACACACACATGACCGTGAGACACACACACATCACCGTGAGACACACACACATCACCGTGAGACACACACACATCACCGTGAGACACACACATCACCGTGAGACACACACATCACCGTGAGACACACATCACCGTGAGACACACACATCACCGTGAGACACACACACATCACCGTGAGACACACACACATCACCGTGAGACACACACATCACCGTGAGACACACACATCACCGTGAGACACACACATCACCGTGAGACACACACATCACCGTGAGACACACACACATCACCGTGAGACACACACACATCACCGTGAGACACACACACATCACCGTGAGACACACACATGACCGTGAGACACACACATCACCATGAGACACACACATCACCATGAGACACACACATCACCGTGAGACACACACATGACCGTGAGACACACACATCACTGTGAGACACACACATCACCGTGAGACACACACACATCACCGTGAGACACACACATCACCGTGAGACACACACACATCACCGTGAGACACACACATCACCGTGAGACACACACACATCACCGTGAGACACACACACATCACCGTGAGACACACACATCACCGTGAGACACACACATCACCGTGAGACACACACACATCACCGTGAGACACACATCACCGTGAGACACACACATCACCGTGAGACACACACACATCACCGTGAGACACACACATCACCGTGAGACACACACATGACCGTGAGACACATGAGACACACACACACATCACCGTGAGACACACACACACATCACCCTGAGACACACACACATGACCGTGAGACACACACACATCACCGTGAGACACACACATCACCCTGAGACACACACACATCACCGTGAGACACACACACATGACCGTTAGACACACACATCACCGTGAGACACACATCACCGTGAGACACACACACATCACCATGAGACACA
Source organism: Pseudoliparis swirei (assembly GCF_029220125.1). Taxonomy (NCBI): domain Eukaryota; kingdom Metazoa; phylum Chordata; class Actinopteri; order Perciformes; family Liparidae; genus Pseudoliparis; species Pseudoliparis swirei. The sequence continues at coordinate 1,438,784 of NC_079406.1, read as the reverse complement.
CACACATCACCGTGAGACACACACATCACCATGAGACACACACACATCACCGTGAGACACACACATCACCATGAGACACACACACATCTGTCCCCTCTCATGATCCTGAAATGTTTACTTGCAAACTCAAATGTTCTTAATTCTCGCTCCTCTTCACGTCTCCTCCTCTTCCTCCTCCTCCTCTTCTCCATGTCGTGGGATTCTTTTTGTTCTGCCTGAAAAAGGAAAAGTCCGTTGTGCACTCGACTGGAAGGAGAGGACGAGGCTGACCTGTTGTTCTGAGAGTTTTAAGGGAGGACGCTTCACTTTTCACTCACACGGAGGCGGGGAATCAAACCAAAGGGGTTAGTGGTGACGAGCGGGGGGGGGGGGGGGGTAGCACTCTGTACACACAGCTGCAACACAGTGATGGAGACACACAACCTCAAAGGGCTTCTAATCATCATCTCCCCAAACAGTTCCTCTAACTCCAGTTCATGTATAAAAGCAACGCACATCAACAATTTTTCAGGCCCCCTAAATAATTTGTCTTTTTTTTTGGTGATGTCATTAAATTAAACTATTGTTTCTCACATGGACACATTATTTAAAACTCATGCTACATATGTGCATGCCTTCAGGTTTGTTCGTTTTCTTCTCCTTTAAACTACAATCCAACAGCCGGTCATCATACTTTACGATGTAACCCCCGGGCACTAGGACCTGGGGGAGGCTGCTGCGCTGGCTGTCTCACTCTAACAAGTAACGTCTCTCTATGACAGCCAATGAGGACAGCTCAAAGTAAAGGACGCACAGGGTGAACGTAAAAGTCCAGGTAGTTACAGAATGTGGCTATATATATATATATATATATATACATATTATATTTATATAAATATATATATAAATATATAACATGTATATTTATTATATATATATATATATATAAATATATATTATATATATGATATATATATATAGATTATATGCATATATTATATATTATATATATAATATATATATATATAATATATATTATATTATATATCGGTATAGTTGTTAATGAGTGCTACCTGCTAACATTTAATTTTACTTGAGGCAAATGAAAAGGGAAGGAACCCTCAAGTGAATGAGTGAATTCGAAATACAATAAATTTGATAATAATAAAACTTTTAATAATATATATTATTATAATATCGTGTTCCTACAGACGCCCCTGCACTTCCCTCAGCTCCAGTGGCTGCAGAAGACGGTAATCATCTTTCATAATTCAAGCCTCATAAAGCCTAAATTGAATCTTAGAGATGCATTTCTCCTAATGCAATCCCCGTTTATTGAATTACATATCTTCGCTTTGGAATTATTATTTGCACTAAGTACACACGTCTACCAGGAGTGTGTTATGCACCATAAAGCACGTGGACGCCATCACAGTGGTAGCACCACACTGGACAGTCGAGTGTTCACCAAATAGAAGTGGAAGTAAACGACGGGCCAGGAAACTGTTTCCTCGTCAGGAGGAAGTTCAGACTTCAGAGGAAGTGAGCGCCGGCTGCACTGAGACGGAGCAGCTGCCTCCTCGCTGGAGCGAGGGACAGCTGATTGCTATGTGAACACATTTTAATGAGTCTGATGATCACTGGAACTCAAAGACAAGATGATCGAGTATCACAACAGAGACGCAGCTTCGGGAAAATGTGAGTCCGTCGGGACAAAGCCAAGAATTACACATTAGTCGCTGTATGAAAGATTATGAATTAGATATGTTGGGGGGCGAAGGATTTAATCTCTAACAAGATGGAGATTATTATGAAGAAGAGGGATAATCTTTATTCATAAGACAGTCATCACCGTCACATGACACCTGCAACATGAAACTCCCACTGCGAACATATTCACGAAACAACCGTCATGATCTCATGACAGCCAGCGTCAGGACCAATCACATGTGACGTGTGGAGCTCTGGACCAATCACATGTGACGTGTGGAGCTCTGGACCAATCACATGTGACGTGTGGAGCTCTGGACCAATCACATGTGACGTGGAGCTCTGGACCAATCACATGTGACGTGTGGAGCTCTGGACCAATCACATGTGACGTGTGGAGCCCTGGACCAATCACATGTGACGTGTGGAGCTCTGGACCAATCACATGTGACGTGTGGAGCCCTGAACCAATCACATGTGACGTGTGGAGCTCTGGACCAATCACATGTGACGTGTGGAGCTCTGAACCAATCACATGTGACGTGTGGAGCTCTGGACCAATCACATGTGACGTGTGGAGCTCTGGACCAATCACATGTGACGTGTGGAGCTCTGGACCAATCACATGTGACGTGTGGAGCTCTGGACCAATCACATGTGACGTGTGGAGCTCTGGACCAATCACATGTGACGTGTGGAGCTCTGGACCAATCACATGTGACATGTGGAGCCCTGAACCAATCACATGTGACGTGTGGAGCTCTGGACCAATCACATGTGACGTTTGGAGCCCTGAACCAATCACATGTGACGTGTGGAGCTCTGGACCAATCACATGTGACGTGTGGAGCTCTGGACCAATCACATGTGACGTGTGGAGCCCTGAACCAATCACATGTGACGTGTGGAGCTCTGGACCAATCACATGTGACGTTTGGAGCCCTGAACCAATCACATGTGACGTGTGGAGCTCTGGACCAATCACATGTGACGTGTGGAGCTCTGGACCAATCACATGTGACGTGTGGAGCTCTGGACCAATCACATGTGACGTGTGGAGCCCTGAACCAATCACATGTGACGTGTGGAGCTCTGGACCAATCACATGTGACGTGTGGAGCTCTGGACCAATCACATGTGACGTGTGGAGCCCTGAACCAATCACATGTGACGTGTGGAGCCCTGAACCAATCACATGTGACGAGCTCTGATGTAACGTTCATAACACACGAGGACATTCAAGTGTTTCTGGACATTCAGCGCTTGATCATTTAGACTCGAAGCGGTTGGCGGTTATTAATTTGAAATAGGATTGTGGTGGAGGAAAAGGCTTTTATTTGATTTATGAAATACATTTTAAAGAGCAGGTGACATTCAAAGAGAAAACAGAGGCAATTATGTCGAGTACAGAGAGGAATGATGTGGAGGAGACGGAGGCAGTAAAAGAAAAGCCACCGTTGAGTTTTAAATATCAAGTCCATCCAGGGAGATAAAAATCATTATTGAAAGAGTGAGAGGAGAAATCTAATATTTACAAAGTGTGACCTTCCGTTTTGGGCTGAACACGAACAAACAAGAGGATTATAGATTATTATGAGGTCGTCTTCTGTCATCATTCAGAAAGTCTTTGGTCTTCTGGTCAAGAACTCCTGAATTCACTGTAACTTTAACGGTTCATTGTTATGGGAGGAAACGTGTCAGTACTCACCTACGACCACTAGTCCACCACGAGGCTTTTACCTGTTCTTCTTTGGCAGTAAAGGACCCGGTCCACGGACCCGGCCAACGGACCCGGTCTACGGACCCGTGGATGTTGACCGGGTCCATATAGCTGTTACAGGGATTTATGGAAATTAAGGAGAAACTCGTCAACACGCTCATGGTAGACCATGAATAGAGGAAGTTCTGGAAACATCAGTACGCTTCACTCTAGTCCGGCCGGGGTCCACACAAGGTCACGGCTTTGCGCTGGAGGTCAAACAAGAACCAGCGTCTGGCTTCATCTCCTTCAGCTCATGGCGGGGGTGCCATGGCGTCTCTGTATCACAGGACTCACGGGGAGATGGGAAGGGATAACTCCCCTCCCACTTCTGAGAGCCGGCCAAGAAGCTCACACCTCCCGCCCTGACATCAAGGAGCTGAAGCACTTCTGGGACGAGTCCCGCACACAGCAGGAATCCATCAAAGAGCTGCAGCCCGTCCTCTTTTATATCCCCCCGAAGTTCATGTAAGCATCCTCTAATTCCAATCACAGGACACTTTGATGTGTAACAACAGCATCTCCGGCTGCAGAGCGACGTACTGACTCGCTTCATTGGAACAGAGACGGGTTGAAGGCGCCATCGCAACGTCGCCTAGTGTTCTCTCGTCCAGCTCCGGGATGGAGACTTCCCCTGGAACCCCGTGGAGGCGTTGATCGCCTTCATTGTGTATCAAACCGCACCTTCTGTACTTCAGTGACACTACGGCTGGAGATGTCACAAAGAGTCTCAAAGAGTCTCAAAGAGTCACAAAGAGTCTCAACGAGTCACAAAGAGTCTCAAAGAGTCTTAAAGAGTCTCAACGAGTCACAAAGAGTCTCAAAGAGTCAGAAAGAGTCTCAAAGAGTCTCAAAGAGTCTTAAAGAGTCTCAACGAGTCTCAAAGAGTCACAAAGAGTCTCAAAGAGTCAGAAAGAGTCTCAAAGAGTCTCAAAGAGTCTCAAAGAGTCTCAACGAGTCAGAAAGAGTCTCAGAGTCAGGAAGAGTCTCAGAGTCTCAAAGAGTCTCAAAGAGTCTCGAAGAGTCAGAAAGAGTCACAAAGAGTCTCAACGAGTCAGAAAGAGTCACAAAGAGTCTCAAAGAGTCTCAAATAGTCATAAAGAGTCAGAAAGAGTCTCAAAGAGTCTCAAAGAGTCTCAACGAGTCTCGAAGAGACACAAAGAGTCACAAAGAGTCAGAAAGAGTCACAAAGAGTCTCAAAGAGTCAGAAAGAGTCACAAAGAGTCTCAAAGAGTCTCAAAGAGTCTCAACAAGTCTCAAAGAGTCAGAAAGAGTCTCAAAGAGTCTCAACGAGTCTCGAAGAGTCTCAAAGAGTCAGAAAGAGTCTCAAAGAGTCTCAAAGAGTCTTAAAGAGTCTCAAAGAGTCAGAATAAGTCTCAAAGAGTCTCAAAGAGTCTCAAAGAGTCAGGAAGAGTCTCAAAGAGTCTCAAATAGTCATCAGGGGACACAGCATTAAAAGCACTCGTTGTTCTTTACCTCCTTCTTTTGGCTTTAATTCCGTTGCTGACGGCGTTGAAGATATGTTCCTTCATTGATTCTACCATGAAGTTCTTCATGCTCAACGCCCATCAACGCACACGTGACATCCATCACGTGACGTCCATCACGTGACGTCCATCACGTGACGTCCATCACGTGACGTCCATCACGTGTGCAGATCTATGTACAGTTATCTCACACACTGCCCAAGAGCCAATAAAGAGAACGTTAGGATAAGAACATGAATATTGTTCTTGTGTGCTGCCGCCGTTCCCTTGATGGCGACCCGTTGCCCCGGCGACGCTCTAAATGGACCCAAAGGCAGAGCTCTTGCAGGTGAAAGGTGGACATGTAGTGAGTCTGTTCTTTTCTACAATGATATCTTTCTTAGCTCTGTTTTGTGTGCACTGAAACACGTCCGGCACATTGATATTAAAATGAGCATCCTTTGAAGATGAAAGGAAATGAAAATCCTCTTTCCACATCTTAAATAAGTGGATATGCGTGGCAGGGCACAGTACGGGGATCGCCCACCGGGTCCAACATGTCCACTCAGGATCAGGTCTGTGAGTGGGTCCTGATTACAGGCTCCATCTCCGGCTTCAGATGCCTCCCAATGAAAGATTAAATTGTTACAGCTGCCGAGTACAAGCTGCTCCTCTGACATGACCCCCCGGATGCTTCTGGAAGGTAAAGAGCTCTCTGCAGGGCGAGGTCTCTCCTCACCGGCGACACGAGAGGCTCAAAGGAGCGCGAGCGGCGTCTGTTTGTTTCTGCTGACGTCCGCATCTCCTCACGACCTCCACCTCCACCTTCACCTCCACCTTCACCTCTACCTCCACCTGTACCTTCACCTTCACCTCTACCTTCACCTTCACCTCCACCTCCACCTTCACCTCCACCTCCACCTCCACCTTCACCTTCACCTTCACCTCCACCTCCACCTCCACCTCCACCTTCACCTCCACCTCCACCTCCACCTTCACCTCCACCTCCACCTCCACCTTCACCTTCACCTCCACCTCCACCTCCACCTCCACCTCCACCTCCAGCCAGCTGCAGCGGCCAGAATATCAGACAAAGAGAGGGAGTTACAGCAGGAGATTACAAGCTCCCAGAGTCCCCATCTGGTGATGCAATGGGCGGGAAATAATAACACGTGTGACCCCGTGTGACCCCTGTGACCCCGTGTGACCCCGTGTGACCCCGTGTGGCCCCGTGTGGCCCTGTGTGACCCTGTGTGACCACGTGTGGCCCCGGGTGACCCCGTGTGGCCCCGTGTGGCCCCGTGTGGCCCCGTGTGGCCCCGTGTGACCCCGTGTGGCCCTGTGTGACCCCGTGTGACCCCGTGTGACCCTGTGTGACCCTGTGTACGTCCCCCCCCCCCACCCTCGCAGATTACATTGACGGGTACCATCTCGGGCGCGTCGCCATGTGTTCACCATTTGAGGCTCTCGTGATTAGATTCTCCGAGAAGGCTTCAGTAGAGATAACACCTGTGAGGCCTCTGCACAGTGTGTGTGTGTGTGTGTGTGTGTGTGTGTGTGTGTGTGTGTGTGTGTGTGTGTGTGTGTGTGTGTGTGTGTGTGTGTGTGTGTGTGTGTGTGTGAGAGAGGAGGTGGGCGGTGACAGTGGGGGTCACACACCTCACCTGGCGAGCGTGTGACATGGCTGTCGAGGCCGCATCCAGACACCTCCACGCGATGGAGGCTGACGCGTCTCATCCGCCTTCTTCCTCAGCAAACTCCTCCTCCTCCTCGGTGTCGAGCTCTTCCTCAGCAGACTCCTCCTCCTCGGCATCGAGCTCTTCCTCAGCAAACTCCTCCTCCTCCTCGGTGTCGAGCTCTTCCTCAGCAGACTCCTCCTCCTCGGCATCGAGCTCTTCCTCAGCAGACTCCTCCTCGGCGTCGAGCTCTTCCTCAGCAGACTCCTCCTCCTCGGCGTCGAGCTCTTCCTCAGCAGACTCCTCCTCCTCGGCGTCGAGCTCTTCCTCAGAACGCTGACCTGGGAAAGTGCTTCACAAAAGGTTGAAACGTCACAGTCGATATCAAATGGAAAGCTGACAGACCGAGGCGTGGCTCCGCCTCCAGGCGCCATCGTCACACGAAGGAACCGGGTCGCCACGCCAGCATCTTCATCGTCTTCATCGTCTTCAGCGTCTTCAGCGCGGCTCCACGTTGACGTGGTTACTCCGGCTCGTCTTTAGGAATGAAAATGTGGGACCCATTCGTGAAGTGACTGAATCTGACAGAATGAAGATGCTCATGTTTGTCTTTACATCGTTGATCAGCGATCGTCATTATTGACGGAAACAATCGGCGGTTTGGCCGGTTTTGATTTGTTTGTTGCTCGGCAACAGCATCAGAACATCTGTGGAAAAAGAAAGGCTGGAACTTAAATAAAATTAAAGCACCAAAGAAAGGAGCTGAACACACACACACACACACACACACTGTGCTCACACACACACACACACACTGTCCTCACACACACACACACTGTCCTCACACACACACACACTGTCCTCACACACACACACACTGTGCTCACACACACACACTGTGCTCACACACACACACTGTCCTCACACACACACACACTGTGCTCACACACACTGTCCTCACACACACACACTGTCCTCACACACACACACTGTCCTCACACACACACACACTGTCCTCACACACACACACACTGTCCTCACACACACACACACACTGTCCACACACACACTGTCCACACACACACACTGTCCACACACACACACTGTCCACACACACACACACACACTGTCCACACACACACACACACTGTCCACACACACACTGTCCACACACACACACACTGTCCACACACACACTGTCCTCACACACACACACTGTCCTCACACACACACACACACACACTGTCCACACACACACACACTGTCCTCACACACACACACACACACACTGTCCTCACACACACACACACACACACACTGTCCTCACACACACACACACACTGTCCTCACACACACACACACTGTCCTCACACACACACACACTGTGTGTTCCTCGTGACCTGTTGGAAGGTGTTGGTTGTAGATTCAGGTTTCTAAGTCGTGTAAACACTTTGAGAGAAACCATATTGTCCGGGGATCTCGGTTATTAATTAAAATCAGACAAAAACAAACATTTAATTATTTCCCAGCGTGATTAACCTTCTGAACTCATTGTTTACTCCTCTCCTCCTCTCTTGTCTCCTCCTCTCTCGTCTCCTCCTCTCCTCCTCTCTTGTCTCCTCCTCTCTCGTCTCCTCCTCTCCTCCTCTCGTCTCCTCCTCTCTCGTCCCTCAGCGCTTTGTTTCAAATCGAGATGATTTATCTCCGGCTCCTCGGCCGGAGCCACATCGCCGCCTCGTTGAGGTGAGATGGAAGAGGAAGAAGAGGAGGAAGAGGAGGAAGAGGATGAAGAGGAGGAAGAGGACAAAGAGGAAGAAGAGGAGGAAGAGGAGGAAGAAGAGGAGGAAGAGGAAGAAGAGGGGTCTCTGGGGACGGAACATGGAGATCACACACGTCACCCTTATGGCGGAGAGATGTTCCTTCACAGCGTTTCATCATGTCCTTTAAGCCCCTCCCCCTCTGACACTACCAGGCGACAGCAGGGCACACAGTCGTTCCCAGAGGGATGGGGTTGTTGCCGTGGGCGTCGACGTGTTCACGATGGGGAAGAGGGTCATGTGGCGCTCCCCGTGGAAGAGGGTCATGTGGCTCTCCCCGCCGCCGTCCTGAACGCCGTCATTACTCAGAAGTAATTGTTGCTTCAGGGGAGAAACGATAAAAACCAACGGCTCAGCGAGAGTCACGGCTCTTGGAGGGCTCCGGCTTGTTGAGCGCATGAGAGACGCAGAAACGCAGCTCTATAGCTCTATAGTTCTATAGCTCTATAGTTCTATAGTTCTATAGCTCTATAGTTCTATAGCTCTATAGTTCTATAGTTAAATAGCTCTATAGTTCTATAGTTATATAGTTAAATAGCTCTATAGTTCTATAGTTCTATAGCTCTATAGTTCTATAGCTCTATAGCTCTATAGTTCTATAGCTCTATAGTTCTATAGCTCTATAGCTCTATAGTTAAATAGCTCTATAGTTCTATAGTTAAATAGCTCTATAGTTCTATAGTTAAATAGCTCTATAGTTCTATAGCTCTATAGCTCTATAGTTCTATTGTTCTATAGTTCTATAGCTCTATAGTTCTATAGCTCTATAGTTCTATAGCTCTATAGTTAAATAGCTCTATAGTTCTATAGTTATATAGTTAAATAGCTCTATAGTTCTATAGCTCTATAGCTCTATAGTTCTATAGCTCTATAGTTCTATAGTTAAATAGCTCTATAGTTCTATAGCTCTATAGCTCTATAGTTCAATTGTTCAATCTCTTCTCATCTCTTCTCATCTCATCTCATCTCTTCTCATCTCATCTCATCTCTTCTCATCTCTTCTCATCTCATCTCATCTCATCTCTTCTCATCTCACCTCATCTCTTCTCATCTCATCTCTTCTCATAACATCTCATCTCACCTCATATCTTCTCATCTCTTCTCATCTCATCTCTTCTCATCTCTTCTCATCTCATTTCATCTGATCTCATCTCATCTCTTCTCATCTCTTCTCATCTCTTCTCATCTCATCTCTTCTCATCTCATCTGATCTCTTCTCATCTCTTCTCATCTCATCTCATCTCTTCTCATCTCTTCTCATCTCTTCTCTTCTCTTCTCATCTCTTCTCATCTCATCTCTTCTCATCTCATCTCTTCTCATCTCATCTCTTCTCATCTCATATCTTCTCATCTCTTCTCATCTCTTCTCATCTCATCTCTTCTCATCTCATCTCTTCTCATCTCTTCTCATCTCATCTCTTCTCATCTCATCTGATCTCTTCTCATCTCTTCTCATCTCATCTCATCTCTTCTCATCTCTTCTCATCTCTTCTCATCTCATCTCTTCTCTTCTCTTCTCATCTCTTCTCATCTCTTCTCATCTCATCTCACCTCATCTCTTCTCATCTCATCTCTTCCTCTCATCTCATCCTCTCATCTCATCCTCTGATCTCATCTCTTCTCATAACATCTCATCTCTTCTCATCTCATCTTTTCTCATCTCATCTCATCTCTTCTCATCTCATCTCATCTTTTCTCATCTCTTCTCATCTCATCTCTTCTCATCTCATCTCTTCTCATCTCATATCTTCTCATCTCTTCTCATCTCTTCTCATCTCATCTCTTCTCATCTCTTCTCATCTCTTCTCACCTCACCTCATCTCTTCTCATCTCATCTCTTCTCTTCTCATCTCATCTCATCTCTTCTCTTCTCATCTCTTCTCATCTCTTCTCTTCTCTTCTCATCTCTTCTTCTCTTCATCTCATCTCATCTCATCTCTTCATTCATCTCATCTCACCTCATCTCAGCTTTTCCTCTTGCCTCATCAGAATAGCAGAAGCTCTGAATGTGTGGAAGCCGCTCCGTGAACGAGGGCAGCTTCGCTGCTGCGGGCTGCTGGGCGCTAACCTTTCACCACGGGCGCCCACGATGAACAAAGGAGGGTCAGCAGAGGTCAGCACAGGTCAGTAGAGGTCAGCGGAGGGTCAACAGAGGGTCAGTAGAGGGTCAGTAGAGGGTCATCAGAGGGTCAGCAGAGGTCAGTAGAGGTCAGCACAGGTCAGTAGAGGTCAGTAGAGGTCAGCAGAGGTCAGCACAGGTCAGTAGAGGTCAGCACAGGTCAGTAGAGGGTCATCAGAGGGTCAGTAGAGGGTCATCAGAGGGTCAGTAGAGGGTCAGCAGAGGGTCAGTAGAGGGTCATCAGAGGGTCAGCAGAGGGTCAGTAGAGGGTCAGCAGAGAGTCAGCAGAGGGTCAGCAGAGGGTCAGCAGAGGGTCAGCAGAGGGTCAGTAGAGGGTCAGCAGAGGGTCAGCAGAGGGTCAGCAGAGGGTCAGCAGAGGGTCAGTAGAGGGTCAGCAGAGGGTCAGCAGAGGGTCAGTAGAGGGTCAGCAGAGGGTCAGCGGAGGGTCAGTAGAGGGTCAGCGGAGGGTCAGCGGAGGCGCAGGGGCCCCGGGGTTTATTTTTGAGGGTTTACTCAACAGGGTTATTAAGAGGTCGCGGGGGGTCCCCCCCCGGGCCGGCTTTTAAAATTTGGCCTTTTTCCTTTTTGTGTTGTCTCACCTCCTCATGTTTGCTTCCACCCACGGGGTTAAGGCCCGAAACCCCTGGCCGGGGGGGTGGGCCCCTCCCCCCGGCCGGGTTTTCTTCTCTTTGGTTTTAAAATTTTTGGCAATTTCCCTTTGCCTTTTTGGGGTTTAACTGAACGGGGGTTTTGCCGGGGTTTTCTGCCCCTTCCTTGGGCTTTTCACTTAACCCAGGGCCTCCTGGGGGTGGTGAAACGGCGGTTCCGGTCAGAAAGGGCCGCCGTTTCCAACCCCCCCGGCAAAAGCCGCGATTTCCGGGGGTTTTAACCAATGAAAAAAAATGAAAACCCGCGGCGTTTTTCTCCCCTCTTCCTTTCTCCCCCCCCCCCTCCCCCTCCTTTTGGGTTTTTTTGGTTCGGGGTGGGCCCCGGGAAAAAAAATTTTCCCAAATAAAACAAAAGTTAGGGTAAATTTTTTTTATTTTTTTAAAAAAATTATAGGGGGTTTAAATTTTTTTTTTTTTTTTTTTTTTTTTTTTTTTCTTTTTAATGCAAAAATTAAAAAAACAAAATATTTATAATTTGATTTAATTTTTTTTGGTTTTATTTATTTATATACAAAAAATATTAAATAAATGTAATTTATATTTAAAAATTAAATTTTTCCTTTTTGTTTTTTAAAATTTTAAAACATTAATTCAAAAAAAACCCCCAAAATTACATTATATTTATTATATTTTCCCGTATTTTTTATTTTTGCCTTTTATTTTTTACACACCAAGTTATTAAAAATAAACTGTGGAGGACCTTTTAAAAAATGGTTATTTGGGGGGAACGGGTTGGGGGTTCCCGGGGGTTTTTGGTTGTCCGGTTTTGGGCCGGGTGTGGAAAACTTTTGGCCTCCTAAACCCCCGAACCTTGACCCGAACCTCCAAAGCTCGGGGGGACCTTTAAAAACGGGCCATGGAAAAAGTTTTTCTTTCCTGGTTTTTAAAAAAAATTTTGAATTTTGGGCTCAAAACACGAAAGGTTGCCCCTTAACCCTAATTTAGCCCTTTTTTCAATTTGTATGGGGTTTGGTGCATGTGTTCCAAGGTTGTGGGAAAAAAAACGGTTTCAGGGCTCCGGGTTCCCGGTTCCCGTCCCAGGTGTGGGGGGAAGTGGGGAAGGAGTTGGCCCTTTTCCCGGGCACGCCGGTTTCCGCCTCCCAAAAAGCTCCCCGGGCGCCCCTTTTAGGGGCGCCGAGGGGGGGCAAAAAGGGGTTTTTCCCCTTTCCCAAAATTAAGAAATAAAAAAACATTTTTTTAAAAATTCAAGGAAATAAAAAGCAAAAAAGCGGGCCCCGCCTTTGTTTTTGGGTTTTGGGTTTTGTTTTTTGGGTTTTGGGGGGGTTGGTGGTGTGTTTGGGGGTTTTGGGATAAAAGAAACGGTTTTCAAATTTTAAAATTTTCATCAAAACCCCCCTGCTATTCCCGGTTCCTCAATTTTGTGTGGGGGGTGGTTTTTGGGTTTTGTTGGGGTTTGTTGGTTGGGGGTGTGGTGTTTGGGGTTTGGGGGGGGGGGGGGGAAGGGTTTTGGGTGTTTTGGGTTTGGCCAAAATAGGGAATATTTGTTTGTTTTTGGGTTGGGTAAAAGGAAAAAAATTTTTATTGTGTGTTTTGTGTTTGTGTGTGTGTGTGTTTGTGTTTTTGTGTGTGTGTGTTTGTGTGTGTGTGTGTGTGTGTGTGTGTGTGTGTGTGTGTGTGTGTGTGTGTGTCGTTTGTTTTCTTTTGGTGGTGTTTTGTTGTTGTTGGTTGTTGTTTGTGTGTGTGTGTGTGTGTGTGTGTGTGTGTTTTTGTGGTGTGTTGTGTTGGGGGTGGTTGTTTTGTGTGTGTGTGTGGGGTGTGTGGTGTGTGTGTGTGAATTAAATCGGCCCTTAATTTTTTTTGGCTGTTTATTTGGGTCATTGAACCGGCTTGGGACCCGGGAAAAAGGGCAAACCGAAGAAAACCCCGGGGTTAAAAGGGGAAAAAAGGGGAAAAAGGAAGAAAAAAGGAAGAATCCGCCTTTATTGGAACCGAACCCCGGGCTTAGCCCCCTTTGAGGAAAACAACCTCCCTTTATTAATTCCCCGCCCCCTCCTCCGAGTAAATTGCCTTCCCAGGTGGAACAGGCGCCCCCCAGGGGAAAGGGCGTCTTCCTTTTAACAGTTTTTCCCGGAGAAATCCGGCCTGCTTTCCTTTTGGGGAACAACGCTTTCCTTATTAATCCGCCGGGTTTTTTGGGGGTGGAAAAAGGGCCTTTTATAAGAACAGGCCCCTTTAGATTAACCCTTTCCATGGGTTAATGTTTTTATATTAAAAAGCCCCCTCTTCCCGGGGGAGGGTTTCCAGAAAGTAAAAACCCGCCCCCCCCCAGATTTTCCATTGGCTTTTTTCCTGGGATGCACCCGTGGGCCTTTAAAAAAAAAAGGGAAAACAATCGGCCCCTTTCCCTTGATGGAATCCGGGCGCCTTTGTGTTCAGGGCCTTTTGATGAAAGTCGGTTTCCCTTATTAACCCGGGGCCCTTTTGGGGGGTGGAAAAGGGGGGAAAAAAGGGAAAAAGGGGGGGGAAGGGAAAAGGGGAAAGGGGGGCTTTCCAAGGAAAGTAAACAGGCGTTTCCTCCTTGGTGTAAAAGTCCCTTCCATTATTTAAGTGTTTTGTGTGTAATCCAAACCGGGTTTTAGAAGGGGGGGCCCCAAGAGAAACAGGGCTTTAAAAAGAAAGGGGGAAAAAAAAAAAAAAGGGGAAAAAGAAAAAATCGTCCCCTTTATTTTGTAACAGTTCTTTTAATTTTTTATGTAATCAGTCGCCCTTTCCCATGATGTAATCCGTCGCTCCTTTCCCTTTATGTAATCCGTCGCTCTTCCTATGATGTAATCCCTCGCTCTTCCCATGATTTAATCAGTCGCTCTTCCATGATGTAATCCTCGCTCTTCCTATGATGTAATCAGTCGTCTTCCTATAAAGTAATCCGTTGCTCTTCCCATGATGTAATCAGTCGCTCTTCCTATGATGTAACCGTCGCTCTTCCTATGATGTAATCAGTCGTTTTTCCTATGATGTAATCCCTCGCTTTCCCCATGATGTAATCCGTTGCTCTTCCTATGATGTAATCAGTCGCTTTCCTATGATGTAATCAGTCCCCTTCCCATGATGTAATCCGTCCTCTTTCCTTTATGTTTAGTCGCTCTTCCTATGATGTAATCCGTGCTCTTCCTTTATTTAATCAGTCGCTCTTCCCATGATGTAATCCGTCGCTCTTCCTATGATGTAATCAGTCGCTCTTCCTATGTGTAATCGTGCTCTTCCTTTATGAATCCGTCGCTCTTCCATGATGTAATCCGTCCTCTTCCTATGATGTAATCGTCGCTCTTCCTATGATGTAATTTTTTAGTTGGCTCCTTTCCCATGATTTAATCAGTCGCTCTTCCTATGATGTAATCCTTTTCCCCTTCCTATGATGTTGTCGCTCTTTCCCATGATGTAATCAGTCGCTCTTCCTATGATGTAATCAGTCCCCTTTCCCATGATGTAATGTTTTTTCTTCCTATGATGTAATCAGTCGCTCTTCCCATGATGTAATCAGTGTCTTCCTATGATGTAATCCGTCCTCTTCCTATGATGTAATCCGTCCCCTTTTTCCCATGATGTAATCCGTCGCTCTTCCGGGTTTAATCGTCGCTCTTCCTATGATGTAATCCCTCGCTCTTCCTATGATGTAATCAGTCGCTCTTCCTATGATGTAATCCGTCGCCTTTCCCATGATGTAATCAGTCGCTCTTCCTATGATGTAATCCGTTGCTCTTCCCATGATGTAATCAGTCGCTCCTCCTATGATGTAACAGTCTCTTTGAGCAGGCTTTCCCTTTCTGTGTAACCGGCTGTCATCCTGTGTTCTTTTGTGTTTTTTGGGTGTAATCATCGCTTCCTGAATGATGTGTTCTCCCAAAGTCACCCTTTGGCCCTAATGAACAGATCATATTTGCCTTTCCCGATTTCATAAAAAACATCCTTGTGTTAATATTCGCAGCCAAGACTTCCTCCCCGACAGACAGCACGTAATATTGAGCTATTCGGTCAAGAGACATTGATCTGTTGTATTCTCCCCTCGTAATGGGAGTGAAACACATATGAACATAGCTTAGAGCATTTTGTTTGGCTGTAAACTACTTAAAAATGACATCATAGCTCATTAGCTTCATTTTTTTGGTATTAACCTTTTAAGCCCCTTTTTTAGGCCTCTCCCACGGGGGGGTACTCAATCTTTTTACATTTAAACCCTTTTTTAAACATTTTTTCTTTTGTTCAGATGAGAACATATCAGTCTCTATGTTACTGGGTGAGAGGAAATGAAGATGCAAAAGAAAGTTAAAAAATGTAACCCAGTTGCCATTTCCCAGGATGATTATATGTTTGGAATGAGGGTTGAAAGGTTTAGAAGTCCCCAAAACATAAATATATTTTAACATTCTCCTGCAAAGTTTGACTTTGAAAAAGTGAACAGAAAAAATTTAAAAAGGTTTTAGTGCAAAACTTCTCAAAAATGTGTAGGCCTTTTTGGGCGGCCTTTTTGGTAAATTTATAATTGTTTTTTCTTTTAACCCATTTTTTCCCCATGTTCCTTGATGTTCAATTATCCAAATACAGCATTTTACCATTTTTGAAAAAAAAGAAAAAACCTGTCGGGGGCCAGAGTTTAACCATCCTACGCAACACAAATGAAGGAAAAAAAAAAAGATATTATCAGTTTTTTTTTTTTATTTCAGACATCCAAAATTTCATGTAACTCACGTCACGTCTTGTTTTTTGGGTTTATAAATCGTATTCTTTTTGGGTTCGGGCTGAATGAGACCCCCGGGCTGGGAGTTGTCAGGAGCCCAAAAGGGGCCCAACTCCCCAGACTCGAGACGTCTCTCACCTCATTGTCACCGCCCATGATGAATAAGCCCCCTTCCAATGATATTACAGGAAATTTCAGAATCTTTTAAACCCTTTTTAAGAAAGCTATTTTAAGGCCTCTGCTGAAATTGCATCCTTTCAGAATCGACACCTTCTAGAGATCTCCTTTTTAAAGATGCCCCTTTTTGGGATGCCCCCTTTTTAAAGATCGTCCCCTTTTTAAAAGATCGCACCTTTTAAAAGCACCTTTGGGGTCGCCCCCTTTTAAAGATGTCACCTTTTAAAGATCGTCCCCTTTAAAAAGATGTCACCTTTGGGGATGCCCCTTTTTAAAAAGTAAACTTTAGGGATCCCACCTTTTTTGGATGACCTTTAGAGATCCCCCTTTTGGGATGTTTTTAGGATAGTCCCCTTTTTAGAGATCGTCACCTTTTTTTCCTTTTGAGATCCCCTTTTTAGAGATCCAACTTTCAGGGATCGCCCCTTTTTGGGATAGTCACCTTTAGAGATCTTATTTTTAGAATCTCACCTTTAGAATCGTCTAGTTTTAGAACCCACCTTTGGATAGTCCCCTTTTTGAGATCGCCCTTTTAAATGTCCCTTTTAGATTTTACCTTTTGAATCGCCTTTTTTAGAGACCCAAACTTTAGGTCTTTCCCCTTTTAAGTCGCCTATTTTTAGTAACCTTTTAAGCCCTAGTTTTAGAATCCCCCTTTGAGATGGGTTTTAGATTTTGGGTTTTATTTTTGGATCCCCTTTTGGTGTCCCCTTTTTGAATCACGCC
Source organism: Pseudoliparis swirei (assembly GCF_029220125.1). Lineage (NCBI taxonomy): Eukaryota > Metazoa > Chordata > Actinopteri > Perciformes > Liparidae > Pseudoliparis > Pseudoliparis swirei. The sequence goes on along the minus strand of NC_079406.1, from coordinate 1,421,991 downwards.
CTTTTTAGATCGTCACCTTTCAGGTGTCACGGGATCCCACCTTTGATAATGGGGCCCCCGGGGGGCTCTCGGCCGTTGAGTACATATGAATTCCATCAATCGGGTTTAAAAATGAGACCAGCCAGAACAGAAAGGTTAAGTAATATTTAAATTTCCCGGATCTTATCAGAGATCCCCTGTGCCCAGGGTCGTGGTAGCTCCCGGGGGATTGTGCGCTCTTTTAGTTTTGTGTTTATTTTAAAATTTTCTTTCCCCAACACATCGGCAATAACAGCATCAGACACACTTTTGGACATAAACTTTGCAAAACAAGGGTTTTGTCCACTTTTTCCATCGATCCAGCGTGGCGGCAGAGATTGCAGCGAACCACAACAACAACAGTGGGCCGCTACTCGGGGGGAGAAAACATCGGGGGAAAGGAGCGTTGGGAAAAGACTGAGAGTTCAAGCCCACGTCCCCCTCTGCCCAGCATCCTTCTTGCTAAGTCCAGTCTCTGGAAAATAAGATGGATGATGTTGGGCAAGGATCAGATTCCCAAAGGGACATGAGGACTGTAACATCTTTGTCTGAGCTGGGTGCCCCGCTGGTGCGGATCGAGTCATATGCCCAACCGAGTCCTTCTCTGTTTTCCGTGCAGACAAAACGGAAGAGTCTGGTAAATCTAAGGGTGGAGGGTTTGCTTCATGACAAACAACATGTGGTGGCCCCCAAGAACATTAAGACTTTTTCGTTCCCTGCTCGGAACCTGGAACATCGGGCGATCTCATGCCGTCCATTCTCCCTTTCCCCGGGGAGTTCAGTTTGGTCATCACCACAGCCGTCACTTTCCCCCCGGCGGACCCCGGGCGGCATTTTTCGGACCTACATGATGTGTTATGTCGGCATCAGAACAATTCCCCGCGGCTGTGGTGGTGGCGGGGGATTTTAAAAGGGCAAACCTAAAAAGTCATCCCGAACTTTCACCAGCACATTACGTGTGCTACCAGAGGAAAAAACGTTGGACCACTGCTATCGCCATTCAAGAGGGCTACAAGGCTGTCTCTCCCCCTCCTTTGGAAATCGGACCATCCCGCCATTTTTTTGTTTCCCGGAGTAAAACAAAGATCGCGGAAGCGGTAGTGACGGGGGCGTGGGTGGTCTGACCAATCAGAGGCTGAGCTACGGGGCGTTTGGTGTCGTCGACTGGGACATGATCCAATCCAGTTCCAGGGGCGTCAGCGAGTTTTGGGAGTAGCAATGAGCCTCATAACAAGCTAGGGGCACCATCGTCCCCACGGTAAAAATTAGGGTCTTTCCTAACCAAAAGCCGTGGGTTGATAGATCCATCCGTGAAGCTGTGAACGCCCTTACTGCTGCATATAACTCCGGTCTTGTTTCCTGCAACATGGGCAGTACAAGGCAGCGGTCTATGGACTGAGGAGGGGGGTGAAGGAGGCCAAGAGGAGGTACCGAGACAGAGTGGAATCACAGATGGAGCAGCGCGACACCAGGCGCCTATGGCAGGGGCTACGGACTATCACAAACTACCAGAGCAGACCCCGCAATGGTGAGTGCCCCGATCCCCAGCGGACGACCTGAACTCATTTTATGCCCGGGTTTTAGGCTAGCAACAACAGCGCTTTGCTCCGGCTAACAACAACACCGTTAAACGTGGGTGAGTTCTACCCCGGGGGTGAACACACACCCTCTGTGGCCGAGCACAGTGTGAGGGGGGCCCTGTTGAGGGGGAACACCAGGAAAACGGCAGGGCCAGATGGCAGATCTGGGCGAGTACTCAAACCTGTGCTAACCAGCTGGGTCCCGTGTTCACCACAATATTCAAACTCTCCCCGGCTGAGTCCGGGGTCCCCGCCTGCTTCAGGAGATCCACTATTGTCCCTGTGCCCCAGGATGCTTCTCCCCCATGTATGAATGACTACCGACCGGTGGCCCTCACCCGGTGGTCATGAAATGCTTTGGGGGCTGATAAAGGACTACATCTGGCCCTTTCCCCCCTTCCTCCATGGACCCGCTGCAGTTTGCTTATCGCCCAAACAGATCCACGGATGATGCTGTCTCCCAGGTACTGCACACCCCACTCTCTCATCTGGACAGCCAGAGGGGGGGCTATGTGAGACTGCTGTTCATTGATTATAGTTCAGCTTTCAACACCATAGTCCCCTCCCGACTGGCCCGGGAAGCTGATTGAGCTGGGACTGAACACCCCCCGTGTGCTTGGATCCTGGACTTCCTGACCCCCGGCCACAGGTGGTCAGGGTGGGGAGACCACCTCCCAAACCCCCCACCCTGAACACAGGATCCCCCCGGGTTGCGTCCTCAGCCCCCCACTGTACTCCCTGTACACACATGTCTGTGTGCCCAGGTTCAGCTCCACCACCATCTTCAAGCTTGCGGGTGACACAGTGGTGGTGGGCCTGGTCTCCGACTACGTCGAGATGGCCTACCTGGAGGAAGTTGCTGATCTGTCACCTGGTGCCCGGCCACCAGCCTCATCATGAATGTCTCCAAAACTAAGGAGCTGATTGTGGACCAAAGCCACGCTGCGGCACAGGCCCCCGTAGTCACGCTGAAAAACAGGAACTGAGGCTTTTCTTTCCTCGGCCACAGGACGTAACCCGCCCTACAAGGACCCCAAGACCCCAAAAGTTTGGAACACAAACACCACACCACCCCACACACTTACAAAATAGGGAAAAATGGTGATTTTTGGACTTTCCTGCGACATTGATTTTCATTTATGCCCCCCGTTTGAGTACAAAAAACACTTAATTTTAATTTTAACACAAAATTTAAATTTGGTTTTAAAAAATTTTCTCTGTGACGGGACTTTTTTAATTTTCACCGGAAGCTTAGGGAACTAATGGGGGAAAATTGCTGGCCCCCTTTTTTTTTGTTGTTTTTGCGGTCTTAGATAATTTCTGTGCATCCAGAGGAAGCACGACCTTTGTTCACCTTTTTTTCTTCTCATCTCCCTTCCTCCTTCCTACCCCTCTTTCTTTCCCCCATCCCTTCTTCTCATTCTCCCCCCTCTCCCCATCTCCCAAACATTAAAGGGCATAAATGTTAAAACTAAACAATCCCCCCTTCCGAACAATAAACAGAAATTTTTAAACTGTTAAAAGCAAAGTTCTCAATTTAACCTTCCCTTCCGGCCCCTTCTCTTCAAACCTTCTCCTTCCTGTGTTCAGTCCCCAACCTTCTTTTTTTTCCTTTTTCCCTTCTCCCCGGGCTCTTTCTACTTCCCTTCCGGCTTCTGTCCCATTTCTTTTGGGTTTTTAGTCCCAAAACCTCCCCTGGTTCACTCGTTTTAACCTTCCCCCCGGGGTTTTCTGCTTTTCACCCCCTTTCCGGGAAAAAAACCACCTTCCCTTTCCTGTTTAGTTTCCAACCTTTCCCCTTCCTTTTAAACCCTCCTTCCGCCTGGTTTTCAACCCTTCTCCCCTCCCGCAAACCCCCCCCTTTGTGTTTACCCCTTTTTAACCTTTCCCCCCGGGGTTTCACCTTTCCCCCCGTTCTAGTTTTTAACCCCCCCTGTTTCACTCTCCCCCCTTCCGTGCAAAAGGGCTAACCCTTTCCCCTTTCCGGCTGTTTTAACCCTTTTCCCTTTCCAGCACTCCCCCTCCCCTTTCCTGGCCCCCCAACCCCCTTTCCTGTTTTGTTTTTTTTTTTGTTTCTTTTCCCTTTTTCTCTGGCTTCCTAATTCTCCCCTGTTTTATGTCTTTTTAATTCTTTCAAATTCTTCTTCAACCTTCTCCTTCCCCTACTCCTCCCCCTTTTTCCTTTTCTCTCGTCTTTCTAACCTTCTCCTTCCTGGTTCTCTATTTTAAACCCCCTTCCCTTCCCTGGTTTCTACCTTTTTTGTTCTTGTTTTTTCCTTTTTTTTAATTTTTCTTCCTTTTCCTGTTCTTTTTTTTTTAAACCTTTCAAACCTTTCCACCTGGGGTTTCTCCCCCTTTCTCCTTTCCTTTTCTCCTTTCCTTCCTGTTCTACTGCTTTTTTTTTAACCCTTCTCCTTCCTGTGTTCAAAATTTCTTTCTCCTTTCCTTAAAAATTTTTTAAAATAACGGGCGGAGCCCCAACTGGGGACCCCCGGGAATATGGAATTCATAAAGAAAAAAGGGGGGGGTTTTTGGAAACCCAAAACGGAAACCTGAAGGCGGAAAAAACGGGGGAAAAAAGGGCTAATTTATGGCAAAAACTTGGGAAAGATAAAATCAAAAAACCTTCATCCAACTAGACCAGGGGGGAAATTTTTTGAAGGGCCAAAGGTTCAAAAATGTGACAGAGGGGGGGGGCCAGGATTTGGAAAATGAAATTTATTAAACCTGGAGATTGGGATTTTATACATTTCAAAAAGGTGCAAAGTTAAAGAAATCAATATTACTGGAAAAAGATCAAGGGAAACACTTTCAACATTAAAAATATTTTCCCAAAAAAATAATCCTCAATTTTTCTTTTTTTAAAACCCCAAAATAAGGGACGGTTTTCTCAGCTCTCTTTTTGGGAAAATTGTCCCAGGTACAATGGAAAAAAAAATTTGGCCCCTAAAGCTAAAAATTGAAGTTGATTTTCTTCATATCCTTCTAAAAATACACCTTTACTCAGGGGCAACCCGTTTTGTAATTGGTTTACCAAAGGTCATATTCAAAAAAGCTGAAATATCTGAATACAATCTAATACATGTAAATAAATGAAAAACTCATTTTGTATTATCGTTTTAAATAAAAATTATGTTCTCCATTCACCAAAATGATAAAGATGGGACTGAGAAATGACTTAAACGGGAAAATTCATGGGTTGTGTGCAAATAAAAAACCTTTAATTTTTTTCTTCAAATAAATATTATTGTACATAAAAAATTTTTAAAAATCTCATTATATACATGTTGAGAAATAAAACAGAACACAACTATTGACAGACTATTTACAATATGGCTTCACTATAATAACATCATGTCATCGTGTCAGAGACCTTTTGCTCCGGGCATGGAGCTGCAGGTGGAATCCTCTCAAAATACAAGACTAGTCGCAGCGCAGTAACAGCCCTGAAAAACAGACACGTAGCGTGTAAAGACTCTTTCCCTTTTACCGGTCCAAGTGGCTCTCTTTCGGGTGTTCCTCCGGGGCTCCCCCCTCCCCCCGGCTGCCAAAATCACTGCGGCTGTTTCTAAATGAGCTTCACCTTTTGGTGGGAGGTTTTATTTACTTGTTCATTGGTTGTTTTTCCCAAAAAGTTGACAGCAAACGTTGACAAATCATTGGGGGTTTTTGGAGTTCTTTCCCCCACAAGTAAACAAAACTGCGATTTGGACAAGTTGGGGTTAAAAAAACCTAAGGGCGGATATGTCCCCGTGGTTCCCATGTCTGAACTAGAGGAACCTTCATCCAAAAAGGAGCCTTCATCCAACAAAACCCTTTATCCAACGGGGCCTTCATCCAAGGAACCTTCATCCAACTAGAGGAACCTTCATCCAAGGAGGAACCTTCATAACTAAGGGGCCTTCATCCCAAATAAGAACCTTCATCCAACAGGGGAAACCCTTTATCCAACTAAGGAAACCCTTTATCCAAAGAGGAACCTTCATCCAAGGAGGAGCCTTCATCCCTAGAGGGAAACCCTTTATCCAAATGGGAGCCCTTTATCCAACAGAGGAACCTTCATCCAAAAAAGACCCTTTATCCAACTAGACCTTCATCCAACAGAGGAACCTTCATCCCAAAAGGGGGAACCTTCATCCAACAAAAACCCTTTATCCCAAAAGGGGGAACCTTCATCCCAAATAGAGGAACCTTCATCCAAAAAACCTTCATCCAACGAGAGGGCCTTCATCCAACTAAAGGGCCCTTTATCCAAAGGGGGAACCTTCATCCTAGAGGCCTTCATCCAACTAGAGGAACCTTCTCCAGGAGGGAAACCCTTTACCAACTAAAAAACCTTCATCCAAGGAAACCCTTTATCCAACTGGGGGTTCATCCTAGAGGGAAACCCTTTATAACTAGAGGAACCTTCATCCCAAATAGAACCCTTTATCCAACTAGAGGCCTTCATCCAACTAAGGAACCTTCATCCAACAGGGAAACCTTCCCAACGAGAGGAACCTTCATCCAACTAGAAACCTTCATCCCCAAGGGCCTTCATCCCAAATAAGAACCTTCATCCAACAAACCTTCATCCAACAGAGGGCCTTCATCCAACAAAAGGGAAACCCTTTATCCAACGAGGAACCTTCATCCAACGGGGGCCTTCATCCAACTAGAAAACCCTTTATCCCAGGGTTCATCCAACTAGAGGAACCTTTTAACGGGCCTTCATCCCAAAAGAGGAACCTTCATCCAACAAGGGGCCTTCATCCAAGAGGAACCTTTATCCCAAATAGAGGGCCTTCATCCACAGAGGACCTTCATCCAAAGAGGAACCCACCAGAGAACCTTCATCCCAAAAGAGGGAAACCCTTTATCCAAAGAGGAACCTTCATCCCAAATAGAGGGAAACCCTTTATCCAAAACCAAAAAGGAACCTTCATCCAACAGAGGGCCTTCATCCAAAAGAGGCCTTCATGGCCTTCATCCAACAGAGGGCCTTTACCCCAAAGAACATCCCTCTCTACAGTATTCTACCTGTTTTTTCGTGGACCTGTAATATAGGTTTTTAATTCTTTAACGTTCTTTGTGTTTCTTATTAGTTTGTATAACAGAATCACTAAAAAAAGATGTTTAAAGTGACTTCACTGGATTCAAAATTTAGACTGGGGGCTCTTTTTTTCTAAATATCAGATAATTGTTGTTAAAAAAAAGGGGGGGTTTGTGTGTGTTTTGTGTGTAATGGGGGAAAAAAATTTTAATGTCCTTTAAATTAAAAAACAGCACTCAAATCAAAAAAAAACCAAAAAAAAAAACATCAGAATCAGAATTTCCCCGAATCAGAATCAAAAGAAAAATCAGGTTTATTGCCAAAAAATTTTTAAAAAAAACGAGAATTTTTTGGGGGAAGGTGCAACATTTGGACATGACAAACAAACAAAAAAACGCGGGAAAAACCAAATAATGGAAGTGTTTGGGTGTTTGTTTGGTTAAAGTGCATGTTAAAATGAGTGTGTGGAAGGAAGAAAGGGGGAAAGGGGGAGGGAGGAGGGAGGAAAGGAGGGGGAAAAAGGAGGAGAGGAAGGGGAAAAAGAGGTGGTAGTCCTGGGGTGACAGTCAGTCAGTCCGGGGTCCATTATGAGCCCGACCGCCGCGGAAAAAGCTTTGGTGTGGCGGGTGGCTTTTTCATGATGGACGCAGCCTCCTCCCGAGGAGGGACTCGAACAGGGAGTGTCCAGGGTGGGAGGGTGGCGACAATCTTTCTGGCCGCTTCAGTGACCTGGGAAATGAACAGGACCTGGAGGAAGGCAGATTGCACCGATAACCCTCTCGGCCGGCGGATGATGCTCTGCAGCCTGCGCTTGTCTTTGGCTGTGGCTGCAGGGTGCCAGGCGGTGATGGAGGAGCAGATGATGGACTCAACGATGGCCGGGGAAAAGTACCATCATCTTCCCCGGCAGGTTGAATTTCCTCAGCTGCCTCAGGAAGAACATCCTCTGCTGGGCCTTCTTGGAGATGGAGCCCATGTTCAGCTCCCCTTTAGGTCCTGGGGATGATGGAGCCCCGGAAACGGAGGACTCCACAGCGTCGGGAGTCACACAGGATGAGGGCGGGTGGGGCTGCATTCCTCCTGAAATCCCCAACCCTCTCCACTGTCTTCAGGCGTTGAGCTCCAGGTTGTTCTGGCTGCACCAGGTCACCAGGTGGTCAGTCTCCCACCTGTGGCGGTCTCGTCCCCCCAGAGATGAGTCAATGAGGGGGGTGTCATCCGAACTTTAGGAGCTTGCGGACTGGTGACTGGAGGTGCAGCTGTTGGTGTACAGGGGGAACAGCAGAGGGAGAACACAGCCTTGGGGAACCCGTGCTGGTGGTCCGGGAGCCTGAGGGGTGTTTCCCCAGCCTCACGTGCTGCTTCCTGTCGGTCAGGAAGTCTGTGATCCACCTGCAGGTGGAGTCGACCCTGCAGCTGGGGACTTGTCCTGCAGCAGGGCGGGGTGATTGATTGAAGGCAGAGCTGAAGTCCACAAACAGGATCCTGGCGTGGTTCCTAGTCAGATGCTGGAGGATGTAGTGAAGGGCCATGTTGACTGCATCGTCTGCAGACCTGTTGGCTCTGTGGGGGAACTGCAGGGGTCAGGAGTGGGTCGGTGATGGTCTTGAGGTGTGACAGGACCAAGCGTTCAAAGGACTTCATGACCACAGAGGTCAGGCGGGGCCTGTAGTCATTGAGTCCTGTGATCTTGGGTTTTGGGGCGGGGATGATGGTGGAGGCCTTGAAGCAGGCTGGAACGTGGCATGTCTCCAGGGGGGTGTTGAAGATGTCGGTGAACACGGGGACAGCTGGTCAGCACAGTGCTTCAGGGTGGAGGGAGGCGGGTCGGGCCCGCTGCTGCGGGGTTCTGCTTTTAAACAGCCTGTTGACGGGCCCCTCCAGGATGCGAGGGGGTCGCTGAGTTGATGGAGGGGGCTCAGAGGTGTGAGCCCCTGATGGGCTGGGGAGGGGGGGCTCCCCAAATTGTGGGCCATTTTCGGCCTTTTAGTAAATTTATAATGTTTTTTTTAAAAATTTTTATTTTTCCTTAGAACCCCCTTTTCAATTAAACCAAAATCCTTTTTTCCCTTTTTTGAAAAAAGCCCTGGTTTCGGCCCAAATTTTAATCCGGCTGAGGTCCCCAGAGTGGCGTTAGATAACGTTTTTTTTTTTAACCCCCCCTATGAATAATCCGCTTTCCTTGTGATAACAGGTTCAGTCTTTTTCCTTTTAAGTGGCCCTATTTAAGGCCCCGAATGGCTTTTTCCAAAAATCGCCCTTTTCCCCTAGAGTTTTTCCTTTTAAAAAGTTCCCTTTAATGTTTTTAGTAATCCGTCATTTTAAAACCCCTTTTAAGACGCCCTTTTTTAAAAGCCTTTTCCCTTGATTAAATGCCCTTTAAGTCGTCCCTTTTAAAGTCGTCCCTTTTAATGCCCCTTTTAAAAGGTCCCTTTTAAAGTCTTTTCCCAAACCTTTTAAGATCGTCCCTTTTAGGGATCCCCCTTTTAAGAATCGTCCCTTTTTTAATTCCCTTTAAGAATCGCCCCTTTTAGGGATCGCCCTTTTAGGAAAGTCCCTTTAGGATCGTTTTGGGGAAATGTCCCTTTAGAATCGCCCCTTTTGGAAATCACCTTTTAGGGATATCACCTTTTAGAGATCCCCTTTTGATAACGTCCCTTTTAGAATCGTCCCTTTTAGAATCGTCCTTTAGGATCGCCCCTTTTTAGGTTTCCCTTTAAGTCGTCGTTTTGATGTACCTTTTAGAGACCAGTTTTAGAATCCCTTTTGAATAGTCCCTTTTTTGGTGTTTTTTCATGTCACCTTTTGTGACCTTTTTGAAGATCCCCTTTTGAACGTAAATTTGGGTTCCCCCTTTATATCACCTTTTTTAAATGGGTTTAAGCACCTTTTGGTCTAAAGAGTTGATGCTATTTTTCTAAATAGGTAAAAGAACCCCCCGAAATAGAAATTTTTGGGTAATTTTTGAATTCCCTTTTTGGTTTCCTTTGGGAGCTTTTTGCCCAAAAAGGGGGTCTCCAAAAATTTTGGGTTTTTTTTTTGGTTTTAAATTTCTTTTGAAAAAACACACGGAATAAAAAATCAGGCCATTTTTGGAATAAATTTTTGAAAAAAGGGTTTTTTGTCCACTTTTTATGTCCACTCGGCAAGTTTGGGCGAAAAAAACAACAGTAGGTTGGGGGGAAAAAACTCAAAGGGGCGTTTCGGCAATGGATTAAAGTCCCCTCTCCCAATTTCTTGCTAAGTCCATTTAAAATAAGATAATTTGGGAAAAGACAACGGGCAGAGGTTAACTTTTTGCTGGCCACTGCCCCCGCTTGGGATCGATATATGCCCAACCAGCCCTTCTCTGTTTTCCTGAGACAAGGGAAAAAGGTCTGGTAAATCAAGGGTGGAGGGTTTGTTCAGACCAAATGTTACCCCAAAAACTTAAGACTTTTTCTTCCCTCGAACCGGCATTGGATTCAGCCTCCATTCTCCCTTCCCGGGATTCACGGTCATACCAACCCGCAAATTACCCGCGGACACCGCGACACTTCGGACCTACTGAGTTTTATTGGATCGAACAATTCCAGGGGCTTTGGTGGCTGGGGACTTTAAAAGGAAAACCTAAAAAGTCTCAACTTTAAGCACTTAGGTGCACCAAGGAAAAACTTGGACCACTGTACCCTTAAGAGGCTGGTGTCCCTTGTTCAAACGAATGCCCCTTTTTTTGCTTGAGCCCCCCAAAAGATAAAGGGATGACACTGGGTGGTCACCTAGAGGCTGAGCTACAGGGCGTCTGGTGTCGTCCCCGGGAATACCAATCCATTCCATGGGTCCAGTTTTTGAAGCTGAGTCAAACAGGGACACCTTTCCCCCTAAAGTTGGGGTTTTTAACCAAAACCCGGGGGGGTTAAGATCCACCTAAGCTGTAAAGGCCGTTTTTGTGCCTTAATCCTTTGATCCGAACTGGCGTACCAGGGTCTATGGATGAAGGGGGGCTAAGGGGCCAAGAGGAGGTCCGAGACAGAGTAAATCACAGATGGACAGCCGAACCAGGGTAGGACTACGGACTATCAAATCCGGCAGACCCCGCTGGTAGTCGGGCGCCCCCTAGGGGAATAATTTTTTTCTTTGGGGCACAAAAACACGCTACCGACTAACAAAAACCCCTTTTGGGGCTATTTCCCGGGGTGCCCCCTTCTTGACCACCCGTGGGGAGGGTTGGAGGGGAACCCAAAACCGGGTGAGGCTACTGGGGAGACTAAAAACCTGGAAACGGAGGTTAACAATATTCAACCCCCGGCACCGGGGCCCCGCCTCTTCAAAGCCCAAAGTCCCTGGAAAAGAATGTTTAGCAGATAATCCCCGCCCGGGCCCCCTCCCCTCTGGTCTGAAATGCTGAGGGCTGTGGACACATTGCCCCCTCCTTCCTCCTGGACCCGCTGCAGTTTGCTTACCCCCCCAAACAACCAGGTGTGTGCCCCGGGACTAAACTCTCCTCGGGCCCCAGAGGGGGCATTGAGACTGCTTTTCATTATTTAAGTTCAGCTTTAAACACCAAGCCCCCCAACCCCCAAGCGAGACGGGACTAACACCCCCTGTGTGTTGGACCCGGACTTCCGCCCCGGGCCCGGTGGTCGGGTGGGCAAACCTAAATCCCCTCCCCCGAACAAGGTCCCCCAGGGGCGTCCTCAGCCCCTACTGTCTCCCTGTACAAATGACTTGGGCCATTCGCTCCAAACCACAAAGTTTATGACACGTGGGGGGGGCCTGACCCACAAGGCAAAAGGCCTCCCGGGGGAAGTTGTGTCGTCATTTGGGCCAGGACAACAGCCTATCAGAATGCACCAAAACTAAGGGAGCTAGGGACAAGGGTCAACAAAGGGGGCCTACCACTGGGGATTACGGGAACTGTGGGGGGGGTGGCGGTAAAAATCCGGGATCCACATCCCCGAGGATCTGACTGGACAAACCAGAAGGTGAGAAAGGCAAGGAGCGCCCACCACCCGGCAGCTAGGAAAATTTAAAGTTTCCCAGAGGACCTTAGTCCCATCTAGCGGACGCCTAAAAACTCAAGCCGGTTTGGCAACTGCTCCGCTCAACAAACTTGCGGAGGTGGTTCCTGGGTTTTGGAACACACTCCCACCCTGAGGACTTGTACACCAGGAGGTGCAGCCAGAGCCGGGGCGGGACTAAAGGGACCTCACCACCCCAAACAACAATTTTCACTCTGCGGTCGGCCGCCTCCGAGTCACGCTGCAAGAACAGAGAGATAAACGGGTTTTCCCTCAGGCCATAGGATGTGAACTCCGCCTCCCAGGACCCCCATGACCCACACAACTGCCCCTTTTGGGCACACACACCCCACACACAACTTATGTAAAATTGTGTTTTTTTTTGTAAATAGTTGATTTGGCCGCACATTCCTGCTGACATTGCCCTTTCTTTCCTGCCACCCGGTGGTAGTGCAAAAAACTCAACCCCTTTCCTTAACCTTTAGTTCCCCTCTTTTCCCCCCTCTTTTTCTCCTAAAATTTCCCTTCCGGCGCTTTAACCCTTCTCCCTTTTGGGTTTTTTTGGGTTTCCTTTAAATTTCTTGGCCAAAAAACCAGAAATTTTCTCCCTTCCAAAACCTCTATTTTTCCCCCACTTTTTCTTTCCCCCTCCCCTTTTTCATTTTCTTAAACTTTCCTTTTTCCACTTCCCAATCTCCCTTCCCCGCTTTAAAAACGTTTTCCACCTCCCTTTTTTTTTTTCCCGTCTTCAACCTTCTCCTTCCTGTGCTACGCTCAACCTTTCCTTTCCCCTGGAAAAGTCTAAAATTCTTTCCCTGGCTTTGCCCCCCCATCTTTCCGGTTCCCAAAGTTTTTAACCTTTCCCCCTGTTTCCTCCCCCAACCCCCTTCCGTCCCCCTTTTTTTTCCCCCTTTCCCCTTTCCCTTGGTTTACTGCCTACCCCCCCTTGCCCCCCCCCTTCCCTTTCCTGGCCCACCCCCAACCCCCTTCCTTTTTTTTTTTTAAATTTTTTGTTTTCTTTTGCTTTCAACCTTTCTCCTTTTTTTTTCAAATCCCCTTGGTTATGTTTAAAAAACCCCTTTTTTTCAATTTTTTTTAACCCCCTTTGGCTATTCCAAACCCCTTTCCTTGCCTCGTCTTTTAACCCTCCTTCCTGGTTCCCTTAACCCCCTTCCCTTTGGCCGGCCAAACCCTTTCCTTCCGTTTTAAAGTTTTCCCAACCTTTTCTTTTTCCGGGGTTTTCGTTTCAAACCTTCTCCTCCTGGGTTTTTGTTTTCCCAAATTTCCTTTGTCCCGGGGCTTTTTCCTTTTTCCTGGGTTTCTCTTTTTTAACTTTCCCCTTTTTTTAAAATTTTAATCTTTCCTGGGTCCTAACCTTTCCCCTATTTACTCCAAAATCAACCCCTTTTTTTTCACGGTTTTTACCTCTTTTGGGACGAAACCCCCCCGGGGGAAAAACCTGAAAAATTAATTTTTTCCCTACCTTTTTCATTTCCTGGCAAAGTTTTAATTTTTCCCTGGAAAAAAAAGTTTCTAATCCCTTTGGCATTTTTTAAAATTCCCCTTTTGGTTTATTTTTAATTTTTGGGGTTTATTCCTTTAAAAATTTTTCTTTTCCTAAAAAACCTTTCCTTTTTTTTCCCTAACCCTCTTTTTTTCCCTTTTAAAATTTTTTGTTTTACTTCTTTTAAAAAATCTCTTTAAAATTTTTTTCCCGTTAAAAAATAAAAACCGCAAACTTTCGAAGGTTTTCCCCAAAAAGATTTTAAACTCTGAAAACAAAACTTTCTGGGAAAAAGGTACTATTTGGAACCCTTGAAAAAAATGCCCCTTTTACCAAAAGAAGGGGGGACTAAAACAGACACATATTAGTGGGTCATAAAAACTTTTCCCTAATGGTCTTCCCCCCCTTTTCTTCTTAATCCAGGGTGGGAAAACAGGCCCGGGTTCTAAAAAATTACGGGGGGGGGGCCTTTCTGTTTACTGGGTTTGGTTGTTTTTAAAATTTAAAAAGGGGCAGTTACAAACAGGGGAAAAGGGGAGCCTTTAACCAAAAACAAAACCCCAATTGCCTCCTTTTTTTCCCCTAATCCCCGGTTGTCCACCCCAAATGACCCCTTTTTTATCTGAAAGAGGGAAAATTCCCAAACGAAAATTTGTTATTTTTTTCCAAAATTTAAAAAAACCTTTAAAAGGGGGGAAAAACCAAAAGGAATTCAAGGGGGTTTTCATCAACTGAACCTTATAAAAAAACCTTATCCCTTTATAAGGGCCTTCACCAAACAAAATTATAAAGAGGAAAAACCTTCATCCATAAACCTTCATGGTTTCAAAAAACCTTCATCCAAAAATTCATAACTAACCTTATCAGGGGGAATTAAAACAGAAACCTTTATCCCTATTAAAAAGGGGCCTTCACCAAAAACCTTCATAAAATGTTTCAAAAAGCCTTTCTCCCGGCCCATTAAAGGGGAACCTTCTAAAAAAAACCTTCCCCCAACAAAAGGGAACCTTAAAACAGAGGAACCTTTAAAAAACCTTATCCAAGGGCCCCTTCTCCCTGGACCTTTCACCCCGGGAAAATTCATCCCTAAGGCCTTCACCCTGGGGACCTTCATAAAGGGAATTACAACAAAATTACAACGGGAGGTTTTGGTAAAGAGCCTTCCCAAGACCCATCCAACAGGCCTTTTTTAACCAAGGCCTTATCCAGGGGCCTTTTTCCCATGTTCTAACAAAACCTTCATCACAAGGAGCCTTCACCCAAAAATTCACCCAACAGAGGACCTTCATCCAACAGGGGAAACCTTCATCCAACTAGGAACCTTCATAAGGAGGCCTTCACCCAACTAGAACCTTCATCCCTGGGAAAAATTCACCCAACGAAGCCTTCATCCCGGGGAAACCTTCACCCAACGGGGCCTTCACCACAGGGATCTAACAGGCCTTCACCCAAACAGAACCTTCATCCAAAGGGAACCCACCAAGAACCTTCACCCAACTAGGGGCCTTCACCCGGGGGACCTTCATCCAGAGAACCTTCACCCAAACAAGGCCTTCATCCCAGGGGGCCTTCACCCAACAGGGGAACCTTCACCCCAAAGGAACCTTCACCCAAAAGGGAGAGGAAAACCCTTCTACAGAACCTTTTTTGGACCTTTTAAATAAGGAACTTTAACGCGGCTTATTTTTTTTAAACAGAATCACCCAAATAAAAGAGTTTAAAGAAGGATTAAAACCAACTGGGGACCTTATAAAATTCTAAATAAGAATTTATTTTAAAACCTTCTCAAAAGGGGGCCCAAAGGGCCTTTTGGGTTTGGGGGTTTATCTTTATGAGGGAAAAAGAAAACCTTTTAACAGTTAATCAACAGAATTTTTACCAACGAGTTTAAATCATAAAAACTTTTTAAAGAACCTTTTAAATGAAATTCACCCAGAATCAAACAGAATCATCAAATCAAATAAAATCAAACAGAAAGGGTTTTTTCCAAAGGGGTTTTTACAAACCCCAGAATTTAAGGTGCAACATTTGGACATGACAAACAAACAAAAAAAAGGGGAAAAGACAAAAATAATGGGGGTGTTTGGGGGGTGTGTTTGTTAAAGTGCATGTTAAAGGGGCGTGTGGGAAGGAAGAAGGGAGGGGGGAGGAGGTGGGGGGAAAGGGGGAGGAGGAGGAAGGAAGGGCGGGAAGAAGGAGGAGAGGGAAGGGGGAAGAAGAGGTGGTAGTCCGGGGGGTGACAGTCAGTCAGCCCGGGGTCCATTATGAGCCCGACCGCCGCGGAAAAAGCTTTGTTGTGGCGGGTGGCTTGTCATGATGGCCCGCAGCCTCCTCCCGGGGGAGGGACTCGAACAGGGAGTGTCCAGGGTGGGAGGGTGGCGACAATCTTTCTGGCCCTTCAGTGACCGGGAAGTGAACAGGACCTGGAGGAAGGCAGATTGCACCGATAACCCTCTCGGCCGGCGGATGATGCTCTGCAGCCTGCGCTTGTCTTTGGCTGTGGCTGCAGGGTGCCGGGCGGTGATGGAGGAGCAGATGATGGACTAAACGATGGCCTTTAAATTGTACCATCATTTTCCCCTGGCAGGTTGAATTTCCTCAGCTGCCTCAGGGAGAACATCCTCTGCTGGGCCTTCTTGGAGCTGGACCCGATGTTCAGCCCCCCTTGAGGTCCTGGGGATGATGGACCCCGGGAAAGCGGGGACTCCACAGCGTCGCGAGTCACACAGGATGGGGGGGCGGGTGGGGCTGCATTCCTCCTGAAACCCACAACCATCTCCACTGTCTTCAGGCGTTGAGCTCCAGGTTGTTCTGGCTGCACCAGGTCACCAGGTGGTCAGTCTCCCACCTGTGGCGGTCTCGTCCCCAGAGATGAGTCAATGGGGGTGGTGTCATCCGAACTTTAGGAGCTTGCGGACTGGTGACTGGAGGTGCAGCTGTTGGTGTACAGGGGGAACAGCAGAGGGAGAACACAGCCTTGGGGGGAAACCCCTGCTGGTGGTCCGGGAGCCTGAGCGTGTTTCCCCAGCCTCACGTGCTGCTTCCGGTCGGTCAGGAAGTCTGTGATCCACGGGCAGGTGGAGGCGGGGCGTGCAGCTGGGGACTTGTCCTGCAGCAGGGCGGGATGATTGATTGAAGGCAGAGCTGAAGTCCACAAACAGGATCCTGGCGTGGTTCCTGGGGGTCCCGATGCTGGAGGATGTAGTGAAGGGCCATGTTGACTGCATCGTCTGCAGACCTGTTGGCTCTGTGGCGAACTGCAGGGGGGCCCGGAGTGGGTCGGTGATGGTCTTGAGGTGTGACAGGACCAAGCGTTCAAAAGGGCTTCATGACCACAGAGGTCAGGCGAGGGGCCCGTAGTCATTGAGTCCTGTGATCTTGGGTTTTGGGGCGGGGATGATGGTGGAGGCCTTGAAGCAGGCTGGAACGTGGCATGTCTCCAGGGGGGTGTTGAAGATGTCGGTGAACACGGGGACAGCTGGTCAGCACAGTGCTTCAGGGTGGAGGGAGGCGGGTCCCGGGGCCCCCTGCTGCGGGGTTCTGCTTTTAAACAGCCTGTTGCCTCTCCAGGATGGGGCGTCGCTGAGTTGATGGAGGGGGCTCCCGAGGTGTGAGCCCCTGATGGGCTGGGGAGGGGGGGCTGATGGTCTGTGGCTTGTTTGGGGCTGTGGGGATTGTCTCAGGACTGCTCCATTGTCTTTCAAAGCGGCAGTAGAACTCATTTAGCTCGTCTGCCAGAAGCACATTGTTCATGGAGTGGGGTGATTTGGGCTTGTAGTTGGTGATCTGCCTGAGCCCTCTCCAGACAGAAGCAGAGTCGTTTTCTGAGAGCTGCTGTTGCAGTTTCTCAGAGTACAGTCGTTTAGCATCTCTCACCGCCTTGCTAAAATTTGGACTCTGTGTACAGGTCCTTTCCCCACTCCTGAATGCCTGGTCCTTCTGCAGTCTTAGCTTCCTGAGCTCCGCTGTGAACCAGGGTTTGTCGTTGTTATAACTCACCCTGGAGCTGGATGGAATACAGCTGTCCTCACAGAAGCTGATGTAAAATTACAGCCTCTGTGTACTCATCCAGGCTGTTGGTAGCAGTCCTGAAGACATCCCAGTCAGTACAGTCCAACACCCCTAGATCCTCCAGAGCCTCACTGGTCCACTTCTTGAACTTCCTCACCACAGGTTTGCAGAGCTTTAGTCTCTGCCTGTATGAGGGGAAACAGATGAACCATGCGTGGTCAGAGTTTCCCAGTGCAGCTCGAGGGGCGTGATAGGCCCTGCTGATTGTTGTGTAGCAGTGGTCCAGAATGCTCTTCTCTGGTAGGGCATTTAATTAACTGTCTATATTTAGGAGTTCGTGGCTGAGGTTTCCTTTGTTAAAATCCCCGTACAATAACTAAAGAGTCCGGGAAGGTCCGCTCCCCACCCGTATCTGTTCGGGGAGGGGTGTGCCTCGTTCACGTTCCCCGCGGGCATGTAAACTCCGGCCAGGATGAATGAAGCGAACTCACGTGGGAGTAGAAGGGTTTGCAGTGAATGATAAAGATTCCAGGTCCGGCGAACAGTGCTGTAGAATCACCGTTACGTCGTTGCACCAGCCGTTGTTGAGGTAAAAACAGATTCCTCCAGGAGAGCTCCCTGCCCCGGGCCGCCGGAACAGCTGGGCCAGCGAGCTGGGCGCAGAGTTTTTCGAGCCACTAAGCCATGATTCCGTGAACACAGAACGGAGGATGAGGAGAAGTTTTGTCTCTCCCCCCCAGCAGCTGGAGTTCGTCCCGTTTGTTGCACAGTGGGGACGGGAAAAAAGAATGTCTATTTTTTTAATAAATTTTATTTAATACCTTTAAATAAATAGTCTTTTAAATAAATATATATAAATATAAAAAAATATATAATTTAATAAATTTATTATTATAAATATTTTTATAAATATATAAATTTTAAAATAAAGCATAAATTTTAAAAACATTTAAATAAAAAAGGGTTTTTAAATAAAAGACTGTTGTCTATTGGGGGAAAACGGCCCTTAAAAAAAAGTAACTCAAAGTGTTTTCCTAAGAAAACCGTCTCATAAAAAAAGTATTTCTCTATGTTCTCGAAAAAAGAGAGGTTATAAAAAGTCAGAACCTTAGAGCTTTGCCTTGGACTCATGTCGTTTAAACCCTTAAAATAGACGCCTATGAGTGACCCTTGGGGGTGCTTTTTAAACCCGTCTCTTTAACATGATCCTTAAAAAAAAGTCAAAAAAAAGCTATGACCCTTAAAATTTTTAATTATAAAAATAGCCCCCTCTTAAAAAGGCTTTCTCTTTTCTCTCATAAATGCTCTGACCCTTAAATGTCTCTCTTAAAAAACCCCCTTTTGGTTGTTTGTAGCTTTTGATTTAAAACTCCTTTTCTTTTGAAAAAGAAAACCCTAAATAAACCAGCGGGCTCAAAGGGCCGGTGATTTAAAAAATAATTAAAAGGAAAAACCGGGAAAAAAAGAACAAAAGGACAGTCCTTTAATTTTTAAATTTTTATTAAAAAACCGAAAAAGTAAAGATGCTGGTCTTAAAAAACAGCCCAAAAAGGAATTGTTATCTTTTAAAAAATGGCTGTTTAAATTAATCAGGGGTTTCCCCCCACCCAAGAGAGGGCCCCCTGGTCCCCAACCCCTCCTTCCTCCGGGGCTCTACCGCCCCGTCTTTTTTCCCGGGGTTTAAGGGGGTTTTGGGGAGGGAACTCGGGGTTTAAAAGGGCCTCCCTGGGGATAAACCTGATTCCCGGGGACCCCCCAGACCCTGGGGGTTGGTTAAAGGGAAAAAACTCTAAGGGGGGCGGGTCGGTTTAAAAAGGGTTTTTAAAAAGGACCTGAAGAAGGGTCCGGGCCAAGATTTTTTTCCTGAGGGGAAAATCCTCGTAAACTGTTTTGTTTTTAGAACCCAAAAAAAAAAATTTTTTAAAAAAAACCCAAAATAATCCCCTGGGGGAAACCCCCTTGGGTTTAAATTTTTGGGTTTCAAACCAGAGGAAAAAGAGAAAGTTTTAATTTAAAGTTTTTGGCTTTGGCCTTTTCCCGACCCCCAAAAAAGGGTTTTTTAAAAGGAATAAACCAAAAACTCGGTGTCCTTTTCCCCCAACCGCAAAAATAAAAAAAAAAAAACCGTTCCTTTTACTGGGGAACTTTTTTTGGGGTTGGGGGAAAAAATGGGAAAAAAGATTAAGCCTGGGAAAAGGCTCTGGGGGCCTAGAGGACCGAAAGGGAAGGGGCCCTTTTGGGGGGGTTTTCTGGGCCGGGAAGATCGAAACTGAAAGGGTGGGGCTTGGGGGAACCGGAAAAATTAAAAAATTGGGGAGAGGACTCTGGGAGAGGACTCTGGGAGAGGACTCTGGGAGAGGACTCTGGGAGAGGACTCTGGGAGAGGACTCCAGGAGGACTCTGGGAGAGGACTCTGGGAGAGGACTCCAGGAGGACTCTGGACCCCTCTAGATGCTGTCCATGGCCTTGAACTCGCTCAGCGCCTGCACCGGGTTGACCTGCTTCTTCAGAGACGACCTCTTGACCTTGTTGCCCTGCCCGTCGTCCTGCTTCTCGCGCTTCACCAGCGGCTTCTTCTCGGGCGCCTTCATCCTCCAGGAGATGGCGGGCATGTTCAGGGCCTCCATGTTCTTGTTCTTCTGGTGCCCAGTGCGGAGCCCGTACAGGGCTGTATGACGGTGGACACCACGGTGTTCATCAGGTTCTTGGCGGCCTGGATGAGGGACATGGCGCTGTCCAGCTGAGGAGAGAGGGGGCGGGGCCAGAGTAAGACGGGTATTCCTCATTTACATATACGGAGGAAGTTGAAGGCTAGAGTAAGACGGGTATTCCTCATTTACATATACGGAGGAAGGGGGCGGGGCTAGAGTAAGACAGGTATTCCTCATTTACATATACGGAGGAAGGGGGCGGGGCGAGAGTAAGACAGGTATTCCTCATTTACATATACGGGAGAAGGGGGCGGGGCCAGAGTAAGACGGGTATTCCTCATTTACATATACGGGAGAAGGGGGCGGGGCCAGAGGAAGACAGATATTCCTTATTTACATATCCGGGAGAAGGGGCGGGCCATATGAAGATGGTTATTCCTCATTTACATATACGGGAGAAGGGGGCGGGGCCAGCGTAAAACAGATTTTCCTCATTTACATATCTGGGAGAAGGGGCGGGGCCATATGAAGATGGTTATTCCTCATTTACATATACGGGAGAAGGGGCGGGGCCAGAGTAAGACGGGTATTCCTCATTTACATATACGGGAGAAGGGGGCGGGGCCAGAGGAAGACATATATTCCTTATTTACATATCCGGGAGAAGGGGCGGGGCCATATAAAGATGGTTATTCCTCATTTACATATACGGGAGAAGGGGGCGGGGCCAGAGTAAGACGGTTATTTCTCATTTAAATATACGACAGGATCCACAACGCTTTATTCTGGTGTGAGGATGTGAGGATGAATAGATGACGGATGGATGTGAGGATGGATGGATGACGGATGAATAGATGACGGATGGATGTGAGGATGAATAGATGACGGATGGATGTGAGGATGGATGGATGACGGATGAATAGATGACGGATGGATGACGGATGAATAGATGACGGATGGATGTGAGGATGAATAGATGACGGATGGATGTGAGGATGGATGTGAGGATGGATGTGAGGATGAATAGATGACGGATGGATGTGAGGATGGATGTGAGGATGGATGTGAGGATGAATAGATGACGGATGGATGTGAGGACATTTGAGACGACAGCAAGAGGTCAAACTCATTGAACATTTGACCGTCTGCAGAACCAAGAGGAACCATGACGTCTGTGTAATTCCTCTGTGGTGAACTAGAGCGTTAACGGTTCTGTAAACACAAAGATTTTACTTCTGTTATCAGCTTATTATTAAATATAAGCCGCTGATTACACGGCAAAGAACGAATAATTAACTAATCACAGCAAAGTGCTCTTGTTCATTCGTTTACTCCCGTGTACGTCTTCGTTTTAATGACTTTAAACCTGCATCTGTATTAAATATCACATTTAAACTGCTCCGCTCCTTAGATCAGGGGGTCAAACTCATGTTCACTGTGGGTCACATGGCCGCCCTCTTAAAGGGCCGGAACCACTTTATAAACTCCTCGAACATATTGTTAAATAACTCTTTGCATTTGATTGTTTTTTTGAGTGTAGAAATATTGTACATAAGAATATGTCTCTAATATTAAAGCATACATCCATTTAATCCTAACCTTCAAAATAAAAGCACGGCATATTTTTCTTCAAGGTGATCGTGTGTCTTTAAAGCCGTCGGGGGCCACAGACAGCGGGGCGGCGGGCCGGATTCGGCCCCGCGGGCCTCGTGTTTGACCCCTGAGGTGCTTATGAGTGGAACTCACCCCGGACACGACCATCTCTCCTCCCAGGTTCTGCACCTCGGCCTTGACCTTGCTGCAGATGTTCAGCTGGTGGCAGTACAGGGCGATGCGCTGCAGGTAGGCCAGCAGGTCCTGCTTGCAGGTGGAGTCGGGGCACTGCGGGCGAGAGAGGAGAGAGAGGCGTCGGTTAGTCAGAGAGGCGGCTCCGTCCGTCGGCTGCTGGAACCGCGCGTGAATATTTATGAGCCGATCTCACACTTCATCACGGCGAGCTGGCGGCGGCGTCACGGGCGAGGGACACGCCCACATTAGGGCCGCCGCGGCGAACCGACGCCCACGCGCCTCGGAGACCGAGAACTCATTCTCACAGGTTAAGTCACACGGAATAACAACGAGGGAAACACGGCCGCCACTCAGAGGCAGGCGGTGGTGTTCAGACACAAAGCAAACGGCAGAGGAGGAAAGTGTTCAAGAGGAAGTGCAGAGAGGGATGAGAGGAAGTGAGGTCGTGTGAGGGATGAGAGGAAGTGAGAGGAAGTGAGGTTGTGAGAGGAAGTGAGGAAGTGGTAAACACCGTGACCCTCCAGAGGAAACAGAGGATGAGAGGAAGCTTCCGATGTGGCAGAGGGATCAAAACAACGAATAGAAGCTTCACAACAAGGAAGTACAAGAGAGGAACAGGAAGAGAGGAAGAGAGGAACAGGAAGAGAGGAACAGGAAGAGAGGAAGAGGAAGCCGGGGACAGGAAACGACATCCATCAAGAAAAACAACAAATGATGATCAGAATCAAAGATCCAAGAACTATTATTTCATCTCTTGATGAACCTTCCAACACTTCAGCTCTCCTGGCGAGACGAGCCTCACGCCATGATGTCACAGCTCAGTGATGATGTCACAGCTCAGTGATGATGTCACAGCTCAGTGATGTCACAGCTCAGTGATGATGTCACAGCTCTCGTCAAGAGAGATGACATCACCTGACGGCTCCGAAGCGTCAGCAGAGAGACCGACACACTGAGCTACCTTCACCTGAGAGGCACGGTGTGTGTGTGTCAGTGTGTCAGTGTGTGTGTGTCAGTGTGTGTGTGTGTGTGTGTGTGTCAGTGTGTGTGTCAGTGTGTGTGTGTGTGTCCTTTGGCAGCCGTTCATTCTGAGCGGTGTGAAGCTGAACGTGATGCAACAGCTGCCAATATTTTAATTGATGGATTCTCTGCAGGAAGCAGTTGTGGAGGTCAGGGCTGACGAGCGTGTGTGAGCGCGTGTGTGAGTGTGTGTGTGTGCGTGAATGAGTGTGTGTGAGTGTGTGAGCGTGTGTGTGTGTGTGTGTGAGTGTGTGAGCGTGTGTGTGTGTGTGAATGAGTGTGTGAGCGTGTGTGTGTGTGTGAATGAGTGTGTGTGAGTGTGTGAGCGTGTGTGTGTGCGTGTGCGAGTGCGTGTGTGGCTAGCTGCGTGATGCATGCACACCCTGCATCAGAGGGCTGAGGGGCTGTGAGAACATGTAGAAACACAAGCACCGCTCCTCAAGGAACCCTCGTCTTCATCCCGCTCTTCATCGGAGCGCCACATCAATCATCCTGATTAATAGAGGGGCGCTAAGTGGAGAGGAATGAAGAGTTGACATCCCATTAAAGAAAAGGTGTGTAAGAGGAGCTGCAGGCGCCGAGAGGCGAGAGAAGAGGAGAGAATAAAGGGAAAGAAGAAGAGAATAAAAGTAGATGATGAAGAGGAGGAGGAAGAGGAGAGCCGGAGGGGAAACGGGACGCAGGAGTAAATAAAGGGGAGAAATCCAACTGGGGAAACGGGACATGGGAGTATTCAACTGTGTGTGTCTGTGTGTCTCTGTGTGTGTGTGTGTGTGTGTGTGTGTGTCTGTGTGTGAGTCTGTCTGTGTGTGAGTCTGTGTGTGTGTGTCTGTGTGTGTGTCTGTGTGTGTGTCTGTGTGTGTGTGTGTGTGCATGCTAATGAGGGCTCAGCAGTGTGAAAGCGTCCCTTGTGCTCGGCTGCTGTGACGAGTGAAGACAGGAGGAGCCACAGAGAAAATAGAAACAGTTCAAATAGAGACGCTGTGATCCACGAGGAGGAAGAAGAGTAGAGACCTGGTTCACTAACCAGGAGGAAGAAGAGTAGAGACCTGGTTCACTAACCAGGAGGAAGAAGAGTAGAGACCTGGTCCACTAACCAGGAGGAAGAAGAGTAGAGACCTGGTCCACTAACCAGGAGGAAGAAGAGTAGAGACCTGGTCCACTAACCAGGAGGAAGAAGAGTAGAGACCTGGTTCACTAACCAGGAGGAAGAAGAGTAGAGACCTGGTTCACTAACCAGGAGGAAGAAGAGTAGAGACCTGGTCCACTAACCAGGAGGAAGAAGAGTAGAGACCTGGTCCACTAACCAGGAGGAAGAAGAGTAGAGACCTGGTTCACTAACCAGGAGGAAGAAGAGTAGAGACCTGGTTCACTAACCAGGAGGAAGAAGAGTAGAGACCTGGTTCACTAACCAGGAGGAAGAGAGAGAGACCTGGTTCACTAACCAGGAGGAAGAAGTAGAGACCTGGTTCACTAACCAGGAGGAAGAAGAGAGAGACCTGGTCCACTAACCAGGAGGAAGAAGAGTAGAGACCTGGTTCACTAACCAGGAGGAAGAAGAGTAGAGACCTGGTTCACTAACCAGGAGGAAGAAGAGTAGAGACCTGGTTCACTAACCAGGAGGAAGAAGAGTAGAGACCTGGTTCACTAACCAGGAGGAAGAAGAGTAGAGACCTGGTTCACTAACCAGGAGGAAGAAGAGTAGAGACCTGGTCCACTAACCAGGAGGAAGAAGAGTAGAGACCTGGTCCACTAACCAGGAGGAAGAAGAGTAGAGACCTGGTCCACTAACCAGGAGGAAGAAGAGTAGAGACCTGGTTCCACTTCTTCTCTCATGGCCCCATCCTGAGTTAAGGAGCAGCGGGCTGGGGGTTCAGTGCCTTGCTCAAGGGCACTTCAACATGACCTCGGGTGCCGGGGCTCCTCCCCAGGAGACGCAGACATTTAAACTATGAAACACAAACGTCTCCGCTGAGAAACGGGACTGAAGGATTGTTCGTGGTCACGGACCACAGAGACGATGCGTTCAGGCTCCGTGCATAATGGAATGATGCGTTCAGGCTCCGTGCATAATGGATGATACGTTCAAATGTTGGTGAGAAACTTTAATGAATCCAGTTGTTTGGATATATATATATATAAAGACAGCAGAGACACACGCAGCCTGTGGCGGGGCATTCAGACCATCACAGACTATAAACCCACGCCACAGAACTGCGACAGCAACATCTCTCTGCTAAACAACCTCAACAGCTTCTTTGCCCGGTTTGAAGCACAGAACAGCACTCGTCCACACAAGACTCCGCCCCCTCCCCACGATCAGGTTCTGTGCCTGTCTGCTGCCAGCGTGAAGAGGACTCTCTCGTCCATCAACACCCACAAGGCAACAGGTCCAGACCACATCCCTGGTCGTGTGCTGAAGGACTGCGCAGAGGAGCTTAAGGACGTCTTCACGGATGTCTTTAATACTTCTCTGAGACAAGCTGTTGTTCCATCATGCTTCAAGGTAACCACCATCATACCTGTGCCAAAGAAATCCACTCCGTCCTGCTTCAACGACTATCGTCCAGTGGCACTGACCCCATAATCATGAAGTGCTTTGAACGACTAGTCATGTCACATATCAAATCCATTCTCCTCCCCACTCTGGACCCTTTCCAGTTTGCATACCGGGCCAAACGGTCCACGGAGGATGCAATCTGCTCTGCTCTCCACCCAGCCCTCACCCACCTGGACAAAAAGACTCCTATGTAAGAATGCTGTTCATAGACTTTAGCTCAGCATTCAACACAATCATCCCACAACAACTAATCTGCAAACTTGACCAGCTGGGGCTCAACACCTCGCTGTGTAACTGGCTGCTGGACTTCCTGAGTGAGAGGCCACAAGCAGTACGTGTTGGCAACAACACCTCGAGCAGCATCACACTCAGCACAGGGGCCCCTCAGGGCCGTGTGCTCAGTCCCCTGCTCTTCACCTTGCTGACTCACGACTGCAAAACCAGCTACAGCACCAATCACATGGTCAAGTTTGCAGACGACACAACATTGATAGGTCTCATCACCAAGGATGACGAGACCCTCTACAGGAGGGAGGTCAACCTTCTGACCACGTGGTGCAGAGCCAACAACCTCCTGCTCAACAACAGCAAGACCAAAGAGATCGTTGTTGACTTCCGGAAAGGCCACACCCATCACCCACCACTGACCATCAACGGTGCGGACATTGAGCAGGTCAGCAGCACCAAATTCCTGGGGGTGGAAATCAGTGAGGACCTCTTGTGGACAACCAACACTACATCGCTGGCAAAGAAAGCACAGAGGCGCCTCTACTTCCTCCGGAAACTGAGGAAAGCAGGGAGCCCCCATCCATCATGTGCACCCTCTACGCGGCACCATCGAGAGCATCCTGACCAACTGCATCACTGTGTGGGGCGGAAGCTGCACAGACCACAGCAGGAACGCCCTGCAGCGCATAGTGAAGGCAGCTGGAAGGATCATGGGTGCCTCACTCCCCCCCCTCCCATCCCTGCAGGACATATACAACACCCGCCTCACCCGCAAAGCGACCTCGATTGTGAGTGACCCCTGCCACCCCTCACACGGTCTCTTCAGCCTCCTGCCCTCTGGGAGGAGGTACCGGAGCCTCCGGGCTCACACCGCCAGGCTGTCCAACAGCTTCATCCACCAGGCTGTCAGGAAGCTGAACTCTCTCCCCATCCTCCCACTCCGTCCTCTTTCAGACTCACATGTCTGAATGCTGCTAGCACAATTTATGTTGTCTATATGTTTACATGTTTTTTACTATTTTTGCACTTTATGTTGTCTATGCACTTTATGTTGTCTATATGTTCACATGTTTTTTACTATTTTTGCACTCTATGTTGTCTATATGTTGCACAATTCACTTTATGTTGGACAGAAGAGAAACGCAATTTCGATCTTCTGTATGTTTGCACATATGGAAAATTGACAAATAAAACTGACTGACTTTGATAAGCATATATATATAAATAAATAAATCTAAATACATATATATATAAATAAATATATGTTGATACATATATGTTTATATATACATAAATAAATATGTATATACATATATATATCAAATATATCTACCTATATATATATAAATAAATAAATACATATAGATAAATATTAGAGATGATTTATGAGCGGTTTCCAGAACCTCTAAGCAGCTACAAATAAATCAATACGACGACACGCTGCTCCTTAATAACTAAGAACGAGTCAATGCAGAGCAGAATTCCCACACGGGAGCTCAGTTTGTCGTTTCCCTGAAGACGACCGCCACGATCAGCAGATCCCTCACGGGCCCGTTTGTTATGCGCAATATGTTTATTAATCTTCATACCTCCATTAAAACTAGTGGCACGATTTGTCTTGAGCTATAAAAATACAATGTTTCATCTGTATATCATTTAAAATGTGTTTTTATGTCTATAACTACAAAGTAAAACATTTAGAATGTTTGATGGAACTTCAGAGCGGAGAAAATATTTTTGGGGACGAAGGGAAATAAAAAGATACTTGAAGACGAGAAAAAGATCCGAGTCATCATATATAAAAATAAAAAAATCTATATATATATATATGCACAAAAAATATATATAAAGATATTTATTTATATATAAATATATATATAAATACATATACACACAAATATAAATACACACATAAATATATATTTATTTATATATATATATATATAAATATATATACACTCATACATCATTATATTCCATCTGTCGCGCCACTAATTGCTCCTCAGCCACGAGACCCATTGTTGGACTCTGCCCTCCTGCTGTGTGGCAGGTTTGGACATCGCTGTGGGAGGCAGAGCAGCCAGAGCGGCGCAGGAGGCTTCTTAGGACTCGTCTCAGGACTCTGGCTTCCTTTCCAAAGAAGCGGTGAGTCACCATCGTTCAAGAGGCTCCAGCTGTGGCGGTAGAACGTCAGCTTCTGGCGTCCTTGCCTTCTCCACGGAGAGAAACACAGAAGTGACTCATGGAAAGTCGGATGAAAAGGGAACCGGATCCGTCGTTCAATGTTCCGATTGTTCTGCCCACGCTGCTTCACCTCCACAGCGTGCGCAGGTTAAAAAAAACACCGCCGACTCGACGAGGAGTCCACCGTGCCGAGGTCCACGATGGAAATGAGGACCGGGAAGGTCAGGAGCATCATTGCTGATGCCGAGCAGCTGCAGCGCTGCGACCTTTCTGCTGCGCCCACAGGACACGACCGTTCTGATATTTACTGACATTCGGACGCCGCCGAGGCCAGCAGCCGGTCGGGGGGGCGGCGGTGGAGACGTGGAGGGATTTACTGATGCGTTGGTTTAGTCACTTCCTGTCTCCAAACCAAAGACTCTCCTCGTATCCAAGGGAGGCGACTTCGTCCTCGAGACGTTGGCCTGGTTAGCGATGAGGAAAAAGGAGACGGATAACCCTCAAAATGAGCCAGCAGCCCATCCCCACGAGGATCGCCTCGACCCCGAGCTGAGGAAGGACCTTCAGGACCCGATGCCACGGGGAGCCGCCATCTGCCGTCACGCGTCAAACGGCCACCGGGGTCTGCAGGTCTCCTGTTGGTGTGCTGCCACATAGTGAGACTGAAGGAGCAGTGGTGTGCTGCTACATAGTGAGACTGAAGGAGCAGGAGACAGGAGGTCGTTCTGCTGCTTCAGGAGAGGAAGACGAGGCGATGACCACGCGCTGCGGTCCGGGATGACTGAGGCCTCGACGCCGCTAGGTTCAGTCTGATTCTGTTACCGCTGACAGCGAAATATAAACGCTCCACCGTCTCCGGGTATCAATCACGACCCGTTACCGGCAGGCTGACGGGGAGCAGCTCCCCGCTCTGCAGAGACGCTGCTCCTCGTTTGCGTGGGGCAGATTCAATCACGCTGGCATTTGGGAATGCTAATGTGACAGCGAGGCCGTCTGGGGCCGCGCCAACGAGACTTTGGGGGAACCGCGGGGACCAATTAAAAGCCTCGCCTCCATCTTTAATGCTCGCGCTGCACCTGTCAGTCAGTCGGGCGTCGCGCCGTCGAACTCGTTAGCTCGACTGGGAACACGACGCTACGGGAAACGTTTACCCACTAATGTGACATTCACACTTTAATTGGGCCGGACCGGTTCCTCAGTCGGAGGCTCCGAGAACTAAATAACTGATGGGAAAGTAACGTGGAGCGCCGACTCCCCCGGAGGGGCCACCGGAGGGCCCCAAGGGGATCGGTGGAGTCCCCCAAGGGGACCAGCCGCATCTCCCAATGGGGTCAACGGCGTCCCCCAGAGGGTCCAGAGCGTCCCCCAGAGGGGTCAACGGCGTCCCCCAGAGGGTCCCTCAGAGGGTCCAGCAGCAGCAGGATTTATGGGCGAAGACATTTGCATTATAAATCAGAATCAGAATCAGAATCAGGTTTATTGCCAAAGAATGTTTTCACAAACAAACGAGGAACTTTTTTTGGCGGAAGGTGCAAGAGTCGCGCACCAAGACACCGAGGCGCCGTCCGCGGCGCCATCTAGGAAAGGGTGGATGAAAGATGACAGCATAACATGAGGGAAGAGAGGCGAGAAAAAGAAAAAGCCACCCCCCGACTATGCCCCTAGAGGGGTACAGTGTGGGAGCAGGAGAAACAAAAACACCATTGCACATAAGCACATACATCTTAGACATGACTTGCACGAGTAGGAAGGGGAGGAGGTAATCCAAAGACTGGGCGATAGCCCGTCATTGGGGCAGAAGGTAACCAGCACCGACAAGCAGCCAGCCGGTCCTTCGCCGTCACGGCGCGGACGAGACCCGTCCTGTCTTACTGGGGGCAAAGCAGGCGGCGTGGGATGGGGGTAGTGAGTGCTTTTTCAGTGTGATGGTTGTGTGTGTAAGTGGCCTGATGTATCGTCCTCCCCCAGTCCACAACAGACAAAGTTCTCAGTCCACAAGATGGTCGTTGCCATGGAGATGGCCTTGAAGGGTCCTGGGGAGAAAACAACCACAGGTGTCTGTGGATAGGGGGAAGGGAATGAGAGAGTCTCGCTTCAGTGATCTTCGGGGGAGTTGTTGTTCCAGTCACGGCCTTGGCCAAGGCCCGTCCTGGTAGAGGGGGCCGAAAGCAGATAAGATTGGGATTGTTTGGTCTTCCAGTAGCTGCAATTCAATTTTGCGCACCCACTATTCCTCCACTTTCCTCCCGTTTGCCAATAGGATTTCAAATCGATCCAATTTCATTTGCAGAGCCGTCAGCTTCTCCACGATGTTGTCATTCTGACGGTTTAATGCCAAAGTCTGAGTGCCAACAACTCTGCCCAACGCGTCAATCATGTCGGGCAGCCTTAGGGGGCTTTTAACGGCTGTCACCGTTTCCTTAATTTTCCGATAAGCCAGGGCAGCGCCAAATCCAAACAGCAGAAATCCTGTAATCCAAGTTCCGAATAGGTAGATGTCTTCTACGTCCTCCACGGAAAGGGCTGCCAGGCACACGACACGTCCATCGTGTAACCAGCTGCAACGTCCCGGCAGGACAGGCAGGTTCCCCCGAACCCGAGCTTCTCGTCGAGAAGATGGTGTCAATTGCGTTTAAGGACCAGTTGATTACGTCCATGGTTTTTAGTTCGAAGAGCGATGCGGAGAGAGTCTCTCCAGTATAGAGACAGACAAGACATGACGAGAGAAGCCAAGCAGGGAGGGGAAGGTCATGGGGAGGAGAGGGAGAGAAAAATGCGACCGCCTTCGTCGAGAGCCAAATCACAATTACATTCCGTTATTTGTTTACCAGCTCGCTCCACTGGCATTATCATGAGGAGGAGGAGGTTCATAAATTCTTAATAAACTGCAGTGCTTTGTACAGCGCTGACCTACATCCTGACGCTCGCTTCTTCAAACTTCGACGAGGCTCCGTGACACCGGAGAGCACGATGCACACTCTGGAGAACACACGCTGGAGAACACGCTGGAGAGCACACGCGTGTGGAGGCTGCTGTGGGTCTGCCGCTGTGTTTGAGACCCTCACCGGCCTCGGTGATGAGCTAAGGAGCCGCCGCACGGCGCTCCTCTGAGGACTCGGACCGACGCGCCTCTCGCTGGCCTCTCCTGTTTGTTAGCGCTGCTGCGTAAATAAATACACTTTAAGAAAACTGCCACCTGGCAATTACAGCGCGAATTAAAAAGGCAAAGCAGTCTTAGTGGATTCATCTCCCACGAGGGATGCTCCTCACTCCCTGCATCCTTTCCTCACTCCATCCCTGGGAGTCGTGGTGATACGAGCATCGCCCGCGCCGCTGAGGGGAGAGGCCGGAGGGGTCCTCACCCCGGGCCAACAGCCACAGCTCTTCACACACACACACACACACACACACACACACACACACACACACACACACACACACACACACACACACACACACACACACACACACACACACACACACACACACACACACACACACACACACACACACACACACACACACACACACACACACACACACACAGTCTGTGATGGACGTGTTGCATCAGAGGTCAGGGGTCACTTCAACACATCAGACAAGCGGCGCTCCTGGAGGGAAACGATCTCCCTGAGAGAGACGAGACGCTCTGGACGCCGGGTTCGTATTTGTGGATCTACTTCCAGCTGCCGCGGTGCGTCTCGTTTAGGAGAGAACCCGCAACGACACAATCCAGAAATAAATTACGAACCGCCGCCGCGCGGATATTTATTGCGCTAAAGAGATTTAAAGCGACGAGTTAACGGCAGAACCCACGCAGGCCGAGCCGGGGCGCCGAGCCGCGGAGAGACCGGCGAGAGCGAGAGGTGTGTGTCTTCCTGAGCGACCGTGTGTGTGTGTGTGTGTGTGTGGATAGAGAGGGAACACACACACTGCTGGAGGAACCGTGTCAGGTTTAGACCTCGATCCCACGCGTCTCGTTGAGACATCCCGACACGACTCGCTCCCGCCGGAGAGCGGCGAGAGGGACGCCGTCCCCCCGAGGACGCACGCCGCTCGCCTTCTGGGGGAACATGAAGCCGTGGGTGATTGAATGTGTGTTCCCCAATGTCTAGGACCGAAGTCCGAGACGTGGAGGGATGATAGGAGGGGGGGGGGGGGGGGGTTCGATCCTAAAAGAAATGGGCAAAGCCCGGTAAGGGGCGTCTCATGAATAACACAAATCATAGTTGTTCACATGTGAAGCGCTCTGCTGCGAGAGCCTTTCACTGAGATCTGCTCTAAGTGTGCAAATGAGAGGAAGTGAACGCAGCTCTCAGAGGCCGAGAGGAAAGGTCTTGAAATCATTCCTAAAGGCAGAGAACCGCCGGGTGACTTTCAGAAACAAGAGGCCGACGTGTGGCAGAACATCCAGGACCTGGAGATGCTTCTGAGGGACCCAGAGACCATCAGGAAGAGATCCTTCACCACAGGGACACACGCTGAGGCCTCCACCAGGAAGTGACACTGTGTGGCTCCTCCCCCTTTAACTGCATCTCATGCAGGGTTCAAACCGACATGTCCACGATCTAACATGGTGACATCTCGGTGTGCACGCGAGTACAAACCTTCAATAAGAGATGATAGTATGATTTTAAAAAATTAAATATGTATATAAATGTTCATTCTTTTAATCAAACTGTGTAAATAAACATATTGCAACACATTTTCATGACTTTTCCCAAAATGTTTGGAAACTACATTTTCTTCCCGGACTTGTCCAGGCTTGGAAGTCACCATTTGAAAAACCTGTGCCTTTCCCAGGTTTCCCATGAGCGCAGGAACGCCGTCATGTCGTGGAACACGGCACGAGCGTCATGAAGTTAAAAACAAACGGGTGTCGGTGTGACTCGGCCCACGGCGAGGGGGGAGGAGCTAAAGACTCACGTTGTCGGCGATGGCGCGGCCCAGCTTGTCCATCCGCGATCCGGCCTCGGCGATGTTCTTGGCGGCGCCGATGACATCAGAGGTGTTCTTCAGAGGCCCTTTACCCCTGGGGAGAAACGGAGGAGGGTTACGGCGCCGATGGAGAAGCCCGACGTCCGGGAAACGTTCAGCGAATATAAACACGAGCGAGGCGGCGGCGGTCCGGAGCGTTTTGTTCAGGCCGAGTCGAGCTTCATAACCCGTTGTGTGCAGAGGGGGAAGCTTCCCTCTCAGCATGAAGGCGCTACACGTTGCACCATCACTGAGCACATGATGGATGACATGCTGGTGACTTCAAGAGAGAGAGGGAGAGAGAACGAGAAAGAGAGCTAGAGGAGAGCAAGAGGGAGAAAGAGAGAGAGGGTGAGAGAGCGAGAGGAGAGCAAGAGGGAGAAAGAGAGAGAAGGAGGGAGAGCGAGAAAGAGCTGGAGAGAGGAAGAGCAAGAGAAAAAGAGCGAGAGAGAGAGAGAGCTAGACCATCACAGACATAGAAAGGCCGTCCATAAAATAAAGATAGAACGTCCAGAGTCACTGTTATCATCATCACATGACCTGCTGCCCAGGAGCATTATGGGACGGGATCCCGTCAGACCGCCTCCGGGCCGTTATCGAGGCGACTCATAACGCGTCTCCGTATTGATTGGCGTCTCCTCCTCTCGCTCAGATCGGGTGTTTTTAAACCTCGAGCTGTTGATTAAATTCAAATACATTCCTCATCTCCGTCGAGAGCTCGTTGACACGGTCGAGGTTTTCACTTCTGCAAGAATCGATACTTCAGGCGTGAAACCGGCTCCAGGTAACAACCTCAGACTCACTTAACGCTTTTATATTTACCGCAAACACGTTTCACGCGGCGTAGCGACCGGGTGATTTTCCAGCGTCTCCCGCCGCTCTGCCGACTCGCACGCCAACGCTCTGTTCGCGTATCGAGATGAAGGAGGAGCGGCAATCGGGAGTAAAAGCTCCTCCGGAGCGCCGAGGCGTGAACAGCAGCGTGCAGATACGGGCAAGTGTTGGGAAACAAGCGAGCTTATTGGCCGACTGGATCCGACTCACAGAGCGTCGTGTCTGGGGGGCGCTCTGTCGGCTCGACTGTATGAATATCAAAGCGAGCCGGAGAGGCGGGGCCAGAGGGCCAGACGGCCAGGTGCTCGGCAGCCTCACCTGGTGAAGTCGGTCATCTCCATCATGATCATGCACATCTGCTTGGCCAGCACGATGATGTCGTTGCCGTTGTCGTCCCACTTGGAGACCTCGGCGTCCAGCTTGCTCTTCTCCTCCTGGAAGCTCGCCACCTGCTCGGCGATGATCGCCCTCTGCTCCTGGGGCAGCTGGGCCATGATCGCCTGGGGGAGGAGTTACAGAGGGGGGGGAGGGGTTAGTCCACGAGGCCTCGGCTCAGTGAGACGGCGGCCTGCGGGCGTCTCTCGGATCTTGTGATCTACGCTGAAGACCACGTGGTTCTTCTTTCATACACGCCGACATGTTTAAAGAATCGCTCCAGTACAGCTCTGACAAACACATGCTGACCAATGGGTGAACAGGACCGTAAACCACATGACCACACATGTTAAATCTCCGTGTATACACCAGTATAAACCTTAAATGACACAAATGAACGAGAAAATAGTTTGATTTAAAAATAATAGTATTTATATAAATGTGTATTCTTTATTCCAACACATTTCCAGGACTTTTCCAAAACTTGTGGGATTAAATGTTTTCCACAGACTTTTCCAGGCCTGGAAATAACCATATTAAAATCCCAGGGCTTCCAGGTTTTCCATGAATCCTCAACAAAGCTAAGAGTGTTGAGTATCAGGACTCTTGTCTCCTCCCCTCCAGAGCTCCGGAGGCTGCCGGTTAAGTTGGGGTTCAGCCACAGGAAGCCGGGTTCAAACCCGGTTCACA
This sequence comes from Pseudoliparis swirei, assembly GCF_029220125.1. Classification (NCBI taxonomy): domain Eukaryota; kingdom Metazoa; phylum Chordata; class Actinopteri; order Perciformes; family Liparidae; genus Pseudoliparis; species Pseudoliparis swirei. Next base: position 1,387,539 of record NC_079406.1, on the reverse strand, counting down.
GCGACTCAGAGAGCGTGCGACTCCTCCTGGGATTAACCGACATGAAGAGGATCCAGACGCAGACATTCCTCTCGCGCTACTTAAAATCAAGCGTGCGAGCGCTCGGCTCCTCGTGGGCCCCGCGGTTGAAGGCCAGTTTCCCAGCAGCCAATCAGACGCTCCGTGGAGGAGCCCGTGAGGCACAAGTGGGCCGACGCTCACGAGCAGGAAATCGAATGTCATCGCGAGACGTGGATTCCATTCGCGGAAATAGGACTCGCTCTCCGGAGGCTTGAACCGACCAGCCGGAGCCGAAGATGGAAAACCTAACGACACGCGGCAATTTACTGGAGGAGCAGGCGGCAGACGCGGATTTATTTATGAAGTTATTTATCACTTTGGACTTTGAAACACTTAAATGCATCTGTTGTAAAAAAGGGCCGACAATAGACTTATTATCCGTGGAGTCTCTTCAGATCCAACTTGAGACAATATCTGGAAAACAGAGGCTAACAAACTATAATATTATACATAAGATATATTGTACATAAGAACATGACATGAATCCATTTAATTTGAAACCTTCAAAATAAAAGCACAGGATATTTTTCCTGAATGTCTCTGAAGCCGTCGGGGCCCCGTGTGTTTGACGCCTGTGCTCCAGTGGATCGTCTAACTCGCCATATTAAACATGTATTTAAGTTCCATGGCCGTATTCAACCCCAGGACAGAAGCGTGAATCATCTCCACGTCGCGTGCTCTAGAAAGTGTAACGTCTGCTGGTCGTGATCCCAGTCTTACCCGAGCGCTCTTCCCGGCGATGAGCTGGTCGTCCTCCGTCTGCACGCTGGTCCTGCTGCGCACATCGAAGTCTTCGGTCTCAAAGTCGGAGTCGTCCAGCTCCTCCGGAGTCTGCAGAGACGCAGCGAGAGAAGAAACCATGGAAACGGGGTCAGAACAAGCCGACGGTCACATCAAACAACATCGGCTCCATCGGATACCAAAACCTGTGAGGGTGGAAACGCCTTCTGGTGAACTCAAACATGAATTAGTAAATCGAGTGTGAAGAGCTGCCTGTGCGTTTAGAGAGGGGAGATGGAGGAAGAGGAGGAGGCTGGTGTGAGGAAGACTTCAGAATCCCATGTGTGGCCACTTCACCACGCGCCTTAGCGTCGAGTAGCTCCCCATAACTATTAAAACACACACGCGTGCGACATGGCTGCCCGCTCTTTAAAGCAGAACAGACAAGTCGTGGCTGCTGAAGACAGGCGAGTCTTTAACCTCTGTAAGTGGCGCCCGGGCAGCCTCTGTTGGATGTCTCTTGGATGTTTGACAGGCAGCCCCCCCCCCCCACATCAGAGACTGTGCCTCCCAGACATCAAGCCGTCTCAGTCAGGGCGCCACAGACGGCGAGACGCGGCGGGCAGCTGTCGCCGCCGTGTGATTTGTGCATCACGGCCCACGAGGAGATTTTCTTCTTCGGCTCTGACCTTCGAAAGAAAGAAATCCTTCACAAGAAGCGGCGAGACGAACGTCACGGAGAGCAAATTGCCGTTTTACATTCGGACTGCCACGTCAATGTCTGCAGCAGGAGAACCACGAGCCGGAGCGCCGCCGCGTTGTGCGTCTTACACGCGATGCCGAGTCGGCGCCGAGCGCCGGCCGGGCCAGGCCGCGTTTTGCATTTAGATGTAACGTCCAGCGCTCCGTGGTTACGCCGCCCCGTCACACAGCTACACTCGTCTGTCGCTCGGCCTCGGCAGGTGATGCCGCTGCGCCGCCGAGCAGCTTTGTCTGCCCCACCCCCACGACTCCCCGGAGAGCGCCTCTACATTTCTAACGCTGAGAGGTTGTTCGGAGACCTTCGGCTATTTTTAGACGCGAGGGCTCCGAGTCCGTCGCAGACGGGGAGGGATGGAGGCGGCCGGAGGAGCGTGGAGACGCTCTCTTATCCGTCCACATCTTCTTCAGTGCGTGTGTGTGTGTGTGTGCCCTCTGGAGAAGTCGTCTCTCCGCGTGTCGCATGTCTTTGGGCTCGTGGACTTTGCTCTGAACGGGTTCTTCGAGGGAGAGATGAGCCTTCAGCGTCTCATCTCGTTAAAAGCATCAATTAACAGAACTCTTCAGGGTCGCCGTGCCGACGCTGCTTTAAAGTAACTCTGGAGGCACTTTCCACCTGGAGGATTATCTCACACCTGACCAAGAAATCCTGGGAAATCCACGCGGCGCCTTCTCTTCTCAGAGAATGGAAACGGTGTCCGGTTGAATCTCGTCGCTGTCGCCGGCTTAGAGTGAAGAACGGCAGAATTAATTATAGAACTGGCGAGATTTTTGATAAATCCTCCGTTGTGTTCCAGACACACGGCGTTCATCCCACCGGCCCGACAGCTCAATCCATCCGGATAACCGGAGCGGCGCCGGTGGGAAGTGAAGGCGGTCCTCCGGCTCGCGGTCCAACTGCAGAGCGCCAATTAAAGAAACCTCCAACCTTAAATCAAACGCTTATAATAACGTAAACGCTGGAGCGACGACCGGAGAGGATGAGGCTGCAGAATCAGAGACTCTTTTAAAATCACTTCTTAAAACCCATTTTTATAGAACAGCTTTTAAGCGATCTCGTCCTTTTACGCAGAACTTTGGTTCCCCTAATTTAATTTGTCTGTTTTTTATTATTTTAATATATATTTTTAAATGTTATATTTGTTTCTTACTATTCCGTTTGTTTTGCCTCGACTCTGTAGAGCACTTTGTAAACATTGTTTTTAAAGGTGCTATATAAATAAAGTTATTATTACTTCTATTAAAGCGTCTGGTTCAAAGGAGACGGGTTATCGTTCAGTGGACCCAGAGACGTCCACAAGGAGGAGGAGTCAGAGTCTAAATCATAGTCCCAATAGTCAGAATGGTAATTACATATATTCTATGTAACTAGGAGGTACAAATATCTCCAACTGAATGTGGGATATCTTTCCATCCCGTGTGATGAGCAGCTGGTCGTAGACGTCGTTATCTCATCCGACCAATTGAACATTTCAGATATCCACTCTTACATTTCCCTTATCCGATCCGTCCCTCTGGATTTCCACAAAGTCGTTCTTTCATTCGGAAAACGGCGTCACTCGAGCCATTAATGTTCATCGGACTTTCAATTTCAGATACACGTTAAATTATCAACTTTTTGGATATCCGTAAATGTGTTATAAATATAAAAAATGACATCATGGATATCTGGAAGGTTTTTTCAAAATTTTGGATACATGAATTCTAAATTATGAACATTAATAATTGGATTCTGGAGATCTGAAAGGAAAGTTCTTCCTCTTGCAGATATGCAGAATATTCATTCTCGATGGTGGATGTCTGAAAATGAAATCCTAAAACACGTCAACGGTGAGAGGAACATCACTTTTACCAGAAAGAATGAATATATGATGAGATCTGATGGGTTGAACGACGCAGATATGCAACATATGCAAGTCTTCCATCATCATGTATACAGCATCACACTGGAACGCTTAGTGGCTGCAGAGCAGGAGGAGACGCTCCAGGTGAGCGTCGGTCTGAAGCTAGAGACGCTCCAGGTGAGCGTCGGTCTGAAGCGAGAGACGCTCCAGGTGAGCGTCGGTCTGAAGCTAGAGACGCTCCAGGTGAGCGTCGGTCTGAAGCGAGAGACGCTCCAGGTGAGCGTCGGTCTGAAGCGAGAGACGCCCAGGTGAGCGTCGGTCTGAAGCTAGACGCTCCAGGTGAGCGTCGGTCTGAAGCGAGAGACGCTCCAGGTGAGCGTCGGTCTGAAGCTAGAGACGCTCCAGGTGAGCGTCGGGTAGAGCAACACTTACTCTGATCATGAGCACGGCCTTGCGGATGTCTCGGATGCCGTCGTACACGAGGCGCGACGCGTCGATGAACTCGTTCTCGTCCACGGGGAGCGAGGAGTTGGCGCTCAGGGCATCCACCGCGGACTCCACCTGCTCCGTGAACCGCGGCATGACTGAGGGAGAGGAGGAGGAGGAGAACAATGAGTAAGCACACACACACACACTGAGTGAGGGGCGTGTTCCACTACCAGAACATTAGAGAAGGTGTGTCAGCAGCTGGACGTGGATGATGATTCTAAAGGATCCCCTCAGAGACCCCAGGCAGGTGACCTTGTGTGACCTTGTGTGACCTCTAAAAGCTCCTCGAGTCGCTCTGCAGACGGAGGTCGCTCTGCTCGCCTCTCGTGTTGCATGAGAAACGAGAAGCTCAGGGGGACGCCGCCCTCCACAGCACATCTGCTTTAAAACCATTTTAAATGCAGTCCTGAGGGCTCAGATGTGGAGGCCGAGAGCAGCAGCGCTCACAGGAAACATGAAGAACATTCCTGTTGGCCGCACCTCTTTCCTCATTGGCTAGACGATCCTTCCCCTAAAGTACACACACACTGTTCTTCAAGTAGACGCCTTGTAATTGTTTTTTAAACCGCTTTTAACATTTTGCACTAATGGAGACAAAGATTGCCATTTTTATTATTATAGCGTGGTGTAATGGTCAGACTGGAGTGTAATTATCTTTCTGCCTCTAGGATTCTTAATAAATGAACGAGGCATAACCAGACAACCCTTAAACCACCAGTTACCTTCAATGACAACTAAACATTACTTCAATTACAGGATATTTAAAAAAAAAATTCAAACCAATGACACGAGCACAGGCACGAGCACAGGCACGAGCACAGGCACGAGCACAGGCACGAGCACAGGCACGAGCACAGGCACGAGCACAGGCACGAGCACAGGCACGAGCACAGGTACGGGCACAGGCACAGGCACAGGCACGAGCACAGGCACGAGCACAGGTACGGGCACAGGTACGGGCACAGGTACGAGCACAGGCACAGGTACGGGCACAGGTACGGGCACAGGTACGGGCACAGGTACGGGCACAGGTACGGGTCCATCAGGGTTCTTACACATGTTGACCAGTGGATTTCCAGGACCTTAAACCACATGTCCATGACCAAACTGAAATCTGGGTTTATACATGAAACAGTGAGAACATGTATTATTTAAACAATTTGAATTCCAACGCATACAGTAAACATTAAATTAAACAAATGATTAGGAGACAATTTTTGGATTAAAAAAATAAACATTTGTATACATATACGAATATCCGACCTTCCCGAGCTCTGGCCAGCGAACTTTCCCGTTAAGGTGCGTTCACTTGCAACGCGAAAAAATAATAATTGCGGCGCCAGTAGGAGAGCGCACGCCGGCTTATATTTTGAGCGTCTTCCTTTCTAAAACATATTTGTTATTTCAAACTCGGCGTGAATGAACATGTGAATATAACAAATGTCGAGGACATTCCCAAAACTTTAGTGATTTAAGTTTTTTACATGACTTTTCCAGCTCTGGAAATTAACATTTTAAGATTCCATGACTTTTCCATTGTGCAGAATTAAACCAATAAAATAACTCAACCGGCACAAAACCCACTAAAATAATTACGAAGCGAGGTAACGAAGCGTGACGTAATCGCCTCGCTGCACCATGACGACAGTGTGTGAGTGTGTGTGTGTGTGTGTGTGTGTGTGTGTGTGTTACCGCTGTTGGTGAGCAGCTTGGTGGCCTCCAGGACCTTCTCCGTGTAGATGCCGGGTTCATAGTTGTCCATTTCGGACGTGACCACGTGGACGACCCGGGCGGCGCGGCCCCGGATGGCGCCGGCGGTGCGATCCAAACCGTCCACGTCCTTCTCCTGCAGAGCGATGACGCACTTGTTCACGTCCTCCAGGATGTGGTTCTCTGAGGAGGAGCAGCAGTCAGGAGAGTGGACTTTATACCAGGGAGGACATTTATACATTCATATGCTTATTTATTTATATATATAGTTTAGGGGGCAGTTGTTTCCCAGTGACTGAAATCCAGGAGCATTTAAATATAAATTGCGGCACTTTTTTAAACTTGTAAAATAAAATGTTACCTTTGTTGAAAAATAATAAATATACTTATTTACAGGATATGAGCAACTGTCATAACAATGGCAATAATAAGACTATGAGGCAATAATAAGACTATTAGGCAATAATAAGACTATTAGGCAATAATAAGACTATTAGACAATAATAAGACTATTAGGCAGCAGTTTACAGATTCAACGTGTTTTAATATTAAATTGTATTATTTCTTTGTAGTTATATTTATTGTTATGAATTTTCTTTAAACAACGATTACGAAATCACTTTTTTCCTTGTTTTTTTATGATTTGAAATTATATATATATATATATATATTTTTGCCTACCTAGTACAGGCAGCACAGATAGGACACAACAACAAAAACATTTAAATTGTCATAATTATTAGAGGAAGTTATGGGGACATGTGCCTCTCCTCGTGATATCAGAGGTAAATGTATATTTCTTAAGGGCAGTTTTTCCCTGGTGTGTGTGTGTGTGTGTGTGTGTGTGTGTGTGACATTACTCAAACACTTGAATCCCATCACGCCGTCAGGTCGGATGTCAGCGAGGAAGTTAAACCGGTTTTAATTTGTTTTCCCGATGCTTTTTAATCAAAGATGGAACACGTTGATTCTGATGGCTGAACGCCTCGAGTCGGGGGGGGCGCTCCGCCTCCGCTGTGTGTGCACAGCCTTCAGAATAAGAGCGCTGGCGGGAGGCTCTTGTGGCGCGTGGGGAGCGCGCGGCTGCGTATTGACGGGGCGCCGGCGCCATGTGAACGTCCGCCGTGTAAATCACCGCCGCCCTGGAGGCGAGGAGTCGCTGACGAGGGGCGCTTAACGGCAACAGGCGAGCGTGACAGGAAGTCGATGCCGGAGCTTTCCCGTGTGTGTGTGTGTGTGTCCTCATCAGAGAGGACTAATACCACAGGTAAGTGCTCCGTGCAGATCCTTCTTAATACGGCGTCACAGTTTAACTCCACAGCTTTTTTTAACTCCTGAAGCACCATCACCCGCTCCACGGCGGCGACTCACCGGACACGCACAGGAAGTCGTCGATGGACGTGATGTCGTCGACGGCGTCGGTGAGCACGTGGACCTGCTTCTCCCACTGCTCCTTGAACAGGTCCATGTTGTCCTGGGCCACCTTGCTGTTGGGCTTGGCAGCCAGGGCCAGCGCCGCATTAATCACCTGTAATCACCCAATTACAGCCATTAGAGCTCCATCAGCCACAACATTAGCGTAGGGGATTGCACGAAGCCCCTCCCCCCCCCTCCCCCGCCTCGCTGTTGGGTCTGCAGCGTGAAGCCGATTCATTCCCGGGAATGATTATAGACGCCGAGTGTTTTGAAGGATTGAATGAAATAAAACTAAGAGCCGCTTGTTTTTGGGGGAGGAAACATCTGTGAGTCTGAGAGGGATGAATGGGAGTCATTAGAGGGATCAAAGGAGCCGCGAGACTCAGATGAGAGGCTGACGGTTAAGAAGAGAGGCGGATCGATCAAATACTGATCCACAGGTGAGAGAGGTGCAGTCTGTGTACGTGAATACAAAAGGAACTCAGGTATTGTCCGTCAGCCGCTTGGTTGAGGTGTGTTGCTCAATGTTACCCAAAGGGGTCAAACTCATGTTCCCCGTGGGCCTAAAGGTTATACCTGAAACATAAACTACTCACACCTGTTGTTAAATAACTCTTTGCATTCGATTGTTTATTTGAGTGTAGAAATATTGTACATGAGTTTATTTCTCGAATATAACATTTCTTTGAAACCTTCAAAATAAAAGCACAGGATATTTGTCTTGTGGAGCGATGGGTCCAAGAATCTCGTCCTAATCCGCTCATAGAATACTGAACTTTGTGTAACAGTCTAATGTCTTCTTTAAATTGTAAAAACATCATCAGCTTACTTCCAATTTACAGTCTATAGTTTTCATTTAGTGCGACTCCTCGTGCCACGTACCTGAGGGCAGAGAGTCTCCAGCTGAGACGCCGCCATGCGCACCAGCTTCACGCCCTCCTCGTTGTTGGAGATGGAGCACGCCAGGTTGGCCACCTACACACACACACACACACACACACACACATTAGCCAAAAACAAGGACTCTGACGGTCTCATTTGGAGCCTATTTAATCTAACAGAACATCCCAAACCCGGCGACCACGCCATGAATGGAGCGTGCGGCTCCACCTTCCCTGTGGGATACAAACCCAAAGCTGAGGATTAATGTGAAGCTGCAACACGACGACAGCACAGACAATTTCACAAAAATTAGTGGAATGTAAACGTCGGTTCCAGCTGGAGACTCGAGACGAGGTAATAAATTGTGACCTCGCCGCTGCAGGATTACCTCGAGGCTCCGGGACCGGAGGACAAGATTGTGACCCTTTTCAGAAAGAGGGGAAAGCGCCGAGCTCGGCAAATCTTCCAGCTGCACGCGTTTACGCTTTGGGAATACATTTACGTGCATCGACCGACAAGTCCCGCTTCTAAATATTCTAGCGACTACAATTATTCACAGAATGTAGGTCAGAGACGTTGAATATTCCCATTTGCTGGCAACAAAGCAGGAACAATGTGCCAAACGGGGATTATCCAGCGGGCAGAGAACACGGCGGAACATAATCGACTGCAAAGGCAAAAATAAACTCTGGATTTGAACCGCAACGAGAGCTGGAAGTTGTGTTTGGTAGTTTCAGTGACTCCGTCCTGAGATGTGGTCACAGGTTGTAAACGCAGCTCTACCTCACGACTACAGACAGTCAGTTCTGATACGCTGGATTTAAACATCGCATGCAGTCGCACACGCGCTGCACAGCTGATGACACGAGGCTCGCGAGGCACAGCTTGGGCTCTTGTACGTTTAATGAGGTTCATCTTGAACCTGTGTGAACTCCACTGGAGGCTCCTTCAGATGGGAAGAGACCAAATTATGTTATTATAGGATAGAAATGTGGGGCGAAGCTCGGAGAATAATAATCAGGAGGAGAACTCCATGAAACGCTCCGGTGGTGGAAGGAAACGAGAAGAAGCCTCCTCGCCTCTGCCGCCTCCTTCAGGTCTAGAAGACGCCCATCCCCCACTCACAATTCCCAAAGCATTTGTGCTGATGAGAAGCACTTCTTCACTGAAACACTGATCTAAACATCTGACATCACAAACGCATGCAGGGGGCCAGACAGGATGCAGAGAGACGCTGGATAAAGACAAACTTATGGGGAGACCGAGCGTCTCACTCATGATCTCTCTCTCTCACCACGATGCCACTGGGAGACTCGAGACTCTAGAGAGAGAGACTAGAGACTTTCATATATATACACACATATATATATATATATTCACTGTGTACATACATCTACTGATTCCTAATCTGGACACCTCTTCAGTGATGTTCCTGGGATCATTGGACGTTTCGGGTCTTTCAACATCATACGCCCTCCTCCAGGTGACCCACACATATACAGGACTGTCTCAGAAAATTAGAATATTGTGATGAAGTTCTTTATTTTCTGTAATGCAATTCAAAAAACAATAATGTCATGCATTCTGGATTCATTACAAATCAACTGAAATATTGCAAGCCTTTTATTCTTTTAATATTGCTGATTATGGCTTACAGCTTAAGAAAACTCAAATATCCTATCTCTAAATATTAGAATATCATGAAAAAGTATACTAGTAGGGTATTAAACAAATCACTTGAATTGTCTAATTAACTCGAAACACCTGCAAGGGTTTCCTGAGCCTTGACAAACACTCAGCTGTTATAAATCTTTTTTTTACTTGGTCTGAGGAAATATTAAAATTTTATGAGATAGGATTTTAGAGTTTTCTTAAGCTGTAAGCCATAATCAGCAATATTAAAAGAATAAAAGGCTTGCAATATTTCAGTTGATTTGTAATGAATCCAGAATGCATGACATTTTGGTTTGGTGCATTACAGAAAATAAAGAACTTTATCACAATATTCTAATTTTCTGAGACAGTCCTGTATATACATATATGTTTTCATAGGCTACATTCTCCCTCCACAGGGCGCGGCGCCCCAGCTTCCCCGAGTCGGCGTTCCTGCTGCTCTAAACATGATGAATTTATCATCTGCCTGGAAATGTCAAGTAACATGACAAAAAAACAATAAACCATTCGATTCTCCGACGAATGGGAACGCGCGTCGATAAACGTCCGTCGAGCTCTCGGCGTGCGTTGAACACATTGATAACATTACGCCGTGGAGCGCTGATGCATTGTGGGATTGAATGAAAACAACCCCCGGTTGAAGAATGGGGACGGCTGCTCAGAGAGCAAGACGTCTCGAGCTCAATACATTCATGTAAAGACATTATTTAATGCGTAGAAAGCAGACAAAGTACAATAAGAGAATCTGATGAATAACTCTCAAGCCTCCAGCATTAATAACGATAAGCTGAAACACAATCCATGTGGGTCAGTAATAACGGAGTGTGTGAGCTGATGGAGCGTTTGCCTCGAGGCAGCTTCACTCGTCTTCACGCCATCGGAGCGCCGACTGTTCCCGATCCTCCTGAACGAGACCTTCACAACCAGTGTGTGTTTAACAGTGTGAGTTCTTTGTTGTGTCCCGTCTGTGCTGCTGTACTCGGAAGGTGCACAAATCAATACGTTTAATTATTAAATAAATAAATAATTATAATAATTGTTAAAAGTAGTTTAAAAAATGTAATAAATAATAAATAAATAAATCAAAGAAAACACTTTTAATCTGTAGACTACAGTTTACTAGTCTTATTATTGTCTAATAGTCTTATTTTCTAATAGTCTTATTGTCTAATAGTGTTATTATTGCCTAATATTCTTATTACCCAATAGTCTTATTATTACCTAATATTCTTATTACTGCCTAATAGTCTTATTGTCTAATGGTGTTAGTATTGTCTAATAGTCTTATTATTACCTAATAGTCTTATCATTACCTAAGTCTTATTACCTAATAGTCTTATTACCCAATAGTCTTATTATTACCTAATATTCTTATTACTGCCTAATAGTCTTATTATTGCTATTTCTATGACAATAGCTCATAAACTGTAAGCCTAAATAAGTATATTTATTATTTGTACAAAGGTTAAATGTTATTTCAAAAGTGCCCCCTTGTATTTTTAACTCCCCAGGAGTTCAGTCAGACCTGCAAAAGTGGTCGTTGTTTACATTCCTCTGTGATCACGTGATGAACAAAAGAGGAGAGGCACGAATGTGGCTCTGCAGGAACGTTCTTCAGGAAGAGATTAGTAAACGCACCACTGCATACTTTATATTTATATATAATTATATCCACTAGTGTAAGAATGATGAAATGCAGCATCAGCTACTCCGTAAAACTTTCTTAGCGGCGACAGAAAGCATTTTGGTTCGACCCGAATAATGAGAACGAGTGTGTGTGTGTGTGTTACCTCGATCAGCTTGGTGGCGTGCTCGCGGAACACCTGGGCGTACTCCTTCACCTCCTTCTCGTTGCCGTTCTTGGCGGCTTCGATCAGGACCAGCAGCGGCACGTTGGTCTCCAGGAAGGAGTCGGAGACGTGGTCCATCACGGCCTTACGCAGCTGGGGGGGGGGTGTTAGGATGGTATAGTCCACTGTGCATTCACACACATGAATAACTGACTTCAAGTGATGCAGATATTTTAAAAGGATTATGGATTGATAACTATTAATATGGTAACGTGATCATTAGGGTTAGGGTTAGGATTGTCATGTCAATTTCTTTTCATTTATTTATTTATTTGAACACATTAATCAACCCAGGGGTAAATGTCAATGTTAGCTAAGGCTAAAGTAATTAATTAATCAATGAATGACGATGAACGAGACAATAGTTTGATTAACATTTGTATATATTTTTTTAACTTGCGCCGCGAGTATGAAAGAGCGGATACCTGCTGGTATTTAGAGTGTCTCTCTTATAAAAAACATTAATTATGTCACTCAGGATAAATGATCATGTGGACATAACTTCTCCGTGACGTTTACAAAACTTTTGGGATTTCATTTTTTTTCGGGCCTGGAAACAACCATTTTTAAATTCCATGCCTTTTCCAGGTTTTCCATGACCGTACGAACCCTGGAATGCTCAACAACAGCAGATCCCTAGCGGGCTGACGGTCTTCAGTGAGCAGGTCATGTGACACACACACACACCTGTCTGCGGAGGTCTCTGGTCTTCTTGGTCATGCGGTCGATGGCGGTGTTCAGGGCGTCGCTCCGGTCCTTCCTCCCCGCCTGAAACAACAACAACGACTCAGATTAGTGACTCAGTGAGAAACACTAAAACATACAGGGTGTGGAAGTGTTCCGTCTTAAATAGTGACAGGAACATAAAGAGTTCTGTCTTTTAGTTTTGCTTTTCTTCTATTAGATTAGATGTTCCTTCATTAGCCTCAGTGAAGAGGCTTCAGGATCACAGCAGCGGCTGCACATTAGAGCATTAATAGAAAATAAAACACAAAAACAATACTAAATATACAGAGGAAACAAGAAACACAAGGCAGCACAAAGTGAATTTCCATTGTGGTAGTTGGACAACCTCAACCGTCGACTTATTTATTTAAAGAACTGCACCTTGTGGCCATGTTGGTGTTTTAAAGAAAAGACCCACGGAGGTGTGTTCCACTTCCAGGTGTGAATACACATGTCATGTGTCAACATCAGGAGCTCAACGTGATCCACACACCGAGCCGCTCCGTCCGGACCCACTGGAGACCCGTTGACGTGGGCCAGCGGCGCCGCTCGGCTTTGTTGACATGTTGTTGTTCCACAAACAAACACACAGCGGCCCGTTCAGCTCAACACACCGACACCAGGAAGAGGCTCAGCTGCTTCGGCTTAGAAACACCGCTGCTTTGCATTTACAGGACTGTCTCAGAAAATTATAATATTGTGATAAAGTTCTTTATTTTCTGTAATGCAATTAAAAAAACAAAAATGTCATGCATTCTGGATTAATTACAAATCAACTGAAATATTGCAAGCCTTTTATTCTTTTAATATTGCTGATTATGGCTTACAGCTTAAGAAAACTCTAAAATCCTATCTCATAAAATTTTAATATTTCCTCAGACCAAGTAAAAAAAAAGATTTATAACAGCTGAGTGTTTGTCAAGGCTCAGGAAACCCTTGCAGGTGTTTCGAGTTAATTAGACAATTCAAGTGATTTGTTTAATACCCTACTAGTATACTTTTTCATGATATTCTAATATTTAGAGATAGGATATTTGAGTTTTCTTAAGCTGTAAGCCATAATCAGCAATATTAAAAGAATAAAAGGCTTGCAATATTTCAGTTGATTTGTAATGAATCCAGAATGCATGACATTTTTGTTTTTTTAATTGCATTACAGAAAATAAAGAACTTCATCACAATATTCTAATTTTCTGAGACAGTCCTGTATATCAGAGCGATAACTCACGGGCCCCACGCCCGTTAACGGCTGCAGACGGCGTGGAGGAGGAGACGCGTCACGGCCCGGTGAGCGCCGGACTCGACCGGCGCTGGTCCGGTTCACGAGACACCGGACTCCTTCATGACAGCAACTCGTTCGTCTGGGTGGTTTCATGAATGTTTTATCCACCGTCGCCACAATCATTTGGGTGTAAGAAGATATTTGAAGAGCTCCGTATCAAGAATGGTTTAAGACAATGATCATAGTGGTTTAACACAATGATCATAGTGGTTTAACACAATAATCATAGTGGTTTAACACAATGATCATAATGGTGTAACACAATGATCATAATGGTGTAACACAATGATCAGAGTGGTGTAACACAATGATCAGAGTGGTTTAACACAATGATCAGAGTGGTTTAACAATGATCAGAGTGGTTTAACAATGATCATAGTGGTTAAACACAATGATCATAGTGGTGTAACAATGATCATAGTGGTTTAACAATGATCATAATGGTTTAACACAATGATCATAGTGGTTTAACACAATGATCATAGTGGTTTAACACAATGATCATAGTGGTTTAACACAATGATCATAGTGGTGTAACACAATGATCATAGTGGTTTAACACAATGATCATAGTGGTTTAACACAATGATCATAGTGGTTTAACACAATGATCATAGTGGTTTAACACAATGATCATAGTGGTTTAACACAATGATCATAGTGGTTTAACACAATGATCATAGTGGTTTAACACAATGATCATAGTGGTTTAACACAATGATCATAATGGTTTAACACAATGATCATAGTGGTTTAACACAATGATCATAGTGGTTTAACAATGATCATAGTGGTTTAACACAATGATCATAGTGGTTTAACACAATGATCATAGTGGTTTAACACAATGATCATAATGGTTTAACACAATGATCATAGTGGTTTAACACAATGATCATAGTGGTTTAACACAATGATCATAGTGGTTTAACACAATGATCATAGTGGTTTAACACAATGATCATAGTGGTTTAACACAATGATCATAATGGTTTAACACAATGATCATAGTGGTTTAACACAATGATCATAGTGGTTTAACACAATGATCATAGTGGTTTAACACAATGATCATAGTGGTTTAACACAATGATCATAGTGGTTTAACACAATGATCATAGTGGTTTAACACAATGATCATAGTGGTTTAACACAATGATCATAGTGGTTTAACACAATGATCATAGTGGTTTAACACAATGATCATAGTGGTTTAACACAATGATCATAGTGGTTTAACACAATGATCATAGTGGTTTAACACAATGATCATAGTGGTTTAACACAATGATCATAGTGGTTTAACACAATGATCATAGTGGTTTAACACAATGATCATAGTGGTTTAACACAATGATCATAGTGGTTTAACACAATGATCATAGTGGTTTAACACAATGATCATAGTGGTTTAACACAATGATCATAGTGGTTTAACACAATGATCATAGTGGTTTAACACAATGATCATAGTGGTTAAACACAATGATCATAGTGGTTTCACACAATGATCATAGTGGTTTAACACAATGATCATAATGGTTTAACACAATGATCATAATGGTTTAACACAATGATCATAGTGGTTTAACACAATGATCATAGTGGTTTAACACAATGATCATAATGGTTTAACACAATGATCATAATGGTGTAACACAATGATCATAGTGGTTTAACACAATGATCATAATGGTTTAACACAATGATCATAGTGGTTTAACACAATGATCATAGTGGTTTAACACAATGATCATAATGGTTTAACACAATGATCATAGTGGTTTAACACAATGATCATAGTGGTTTAACACAATGATCATAGTGGTTTAACACAATGATCATAGTGGTTTAACACAATGATCATAATGGTTTAACACAATGATCATAATGGTTTAACACAATGATCATAATGGTTTAACACAATGATCATAGTGGTTTAACACAATGATCATAGTGGTTTAACACAATGATCATAGTGGTTTAACACAATGATCATAGTGGTTTAACACAATGATCATAGTGGTTTAACACAATGATCATAATGGTTTAACACAATGATCATAGTGGTTTAACAATGATCATAGTGGTTTAACACAATGATCATAGTGGTTTAACACAATGATCATAGTGGTTTAACAGCTGTTAAGATCATTATTGACATTTCATCCAAAGCCTCCATGTAAACCACTGAGGAGCTGGTGGCGCTCCACGGGGAGCTGTGATTGGCCGAGGCGGTTCTCCGGTCGGTCCGTGTAGGAACAGCTTCGTCTTGTTCGTGGTTCAGAAATAAAAAGCGGCCGTAAAAAGGTTAATCGCCACCAGCACTAATAATTCGACACTGAAAATAAAAACGTAATCTCTCCTCCACACTCAGGGAGAAGAGAGAGGATTAAAGGTTTCAGTCCACTGAACATGGCCGCCGTCAGTTTAACAAGAGACGCCCGAAATACTGACAACACCCAGAGAGACGGTCAGGAAACATCAAACACCTTCAAGAGATGGAGGGAGAGAGATGGGGGGGGGGGAGAGAGATGGGGGAGAGAGAGATATGGGGGGGGAGAGAGAGAAAGAGCGAGAGAGAGATGGGGAGAGATATGGAGGGTGGGAGAGAGATTAAGAGAGATATGGGGGGGGGAGAGAGATGGGGGAGAGATAGTGAGAGAGAGAGAGAGAGAGAGAGAGAGAGAGAGAAAGAGCGTGAGAGAGAGATGGGCAGACACTGGAGAATAATAAAATTAGAGCAGAATGAGATGAGCAGTGAAGGGTAAAGAACCAGTGGGACTGTGGGCTGCTGCCCCCCCCCCCCTAATGATGCTCAACTGGGGGGGGGTTGACCCCCCTCCCTCCCCCTTTGCCCTTCCCCATCGGGGGGGTCGTGTACATAATCAGGGGCCCGGAGCTGTGAGGCCACTAATCCTGTGACTGACTGTGCTGGTTGGATGCAGCGCAGTGTGTGAGTGTGTGTGTGGGGGGGGGTCTTTAGTGGGCTCATCCCGACGCTCTGAATCCTATTTTATCTACTTTATTCGCGCCTCGCCTACATTTCACTTCCACCCCTCCAGCTCGTCTTCATCGGGCCTCGTTGAGCTCGACCAGCGGCGCTCCTGGACTCTGAGTCCTGAGACGAGGTTCTTCACTTCAACAGATGCTGC
>NC_079406.1:1315972-1365972 GCF_029220125.1 Pseudoliparis swirei | reverse complement strand
CTGCAGGTGTTGAATCCCCGTGAATCAACCTGTGGAGCGTTTCGTCTCCGTGGTCGATCCACACAGATGTCTTCCTCATCCTGACATCGAGAGCCGAGTGATTCTCCGTGTCCGGTGACATGTGTGTGGATCACGCCATAAACACTGTGACCAGTTGAACAGGGAGCTCAATACACAGACATGGGGGTGGGAGGGGGAGGAGTCATAACCAGGCAAACGCCGGAGAGAAAACCCGTTTTATTTATTCTGAAATAAGCCCGGGCTCTTTACCGCTCACACACTAATCAGGACCGACAGGCCCAAGATTTAACCAATTAAGGAGAGGCAAAAATAATCTAATATCCTGTCAGCCACACCAGTGGTGCAGCAACACGAGGCGTGTTCCTCCACCCCTCCTCCACCCCTCCCCTCCTCCACGCTGCATAAAAACATCCCTGGCCCTTCTACCCGGGACGTCCCTCTTGTTCGGGACGCTCGTTGTCATTTACGGCGTTATAAATGGGATTAGCTTGAATAATGCCGACGCTAGCGGTTCCTTGTTAGCGCGGCGGCCTGAAAGCAAATGGAGCGGCGGGTCAGAGGACTTGGTATGCAGGGGAGAGAGGAGGGGCATTAGCATCCAGAGCCACTGCAGCCGCACTGGGCTCACTGTGGGGGAGGGGCAGGAGGAGGAGGGGCAACAATGGGCTGAAAGAGAGGGATGACAATGAAGAGGAGCAGGGATGAAGAGGCAGCGAGAGGGTGGAAGAGAGGGATGAGGAGGGCCAACGATGGGGCAGAAGAGAGGGATGAAGAGGGGCAACGATGGGGCGGAAGAGAGGGATGAAGAGGGCCAACGATGGGGCGGGAGAGAGGGATGAGGAGGGGCAACGATGGGGCGGAAGAGAGGGATGAAGAGGGCCAACGATGGGGCAGAAGAGAGGGATGAGGAGGGCCAACGATGGGGCAGAAGAGAGGGATGAAGAGGGGCAACGATGGGGCGGAAGAGAGGGATGAAGAGGGCCAACGATGGGGCGGGAGAGAGGGATGAGGAGGGGCAACGATGGGGCGGAAGAGAGGGATGAAGAGGGCCAACGATGGGGCAGAAGAGAGGGATGAAGAGGGCCAACGATGGGGCGGAAGAGAGGGATTAAGAGGGCCAACGATGGGGCGGAAGAGAGGGATGAAGAGGGCCAACGATGGGGCGGGAGAGAGGGATGAGGAGGGGCAACGATGGGGCGGAAGAGAGGGATGAAGAGGGCCAACGATGGGGCGGAAGAGAGGGATGAAGAGGGCCAACGATGGGGCGGAAGAGAGGGATGAAGAGGGCCAACGATGGGGCGGAAGAGAGGGATGAGGAGGGGCAGGGATGGGGCAGAAGAGAGGGATGAAGAGGGGCAGGGATGAAGAGGGACAAAGAGGGGGTGGAAGAGGGATGACAATGAAGAGGAGCAGGGATGAAGAGGGGCAACGAGGGGGTGGAAGAGGGATGAAGAGGGGCAACAATGGGGTGAAAGAGGGATGACAATGAAGAGGAGCAGGGATGAAGAGGCAGCGAGGGGGTGGAAGAGGGATGAAGAGGGGCAACGATGGGGTGGAAGAGAGGGATGAGGGCCAATGATGGGGCAGAAGAGAGGGATGAAGAGGGGCAACGATGGGGCAGAAGAGAGGGATGAGGAGGGCCAACGATGGGGCAGAAGAGAGGGATGATGAGGGGCAACGATGGGGCAAAAGAGAGGGATGAAGAGGGCTAACGATGGGGCAAAAGAGAGGGATGAAGAGGGCTAACGATGGGGCAGAAGAGAGGGATGAAGAGGGCCAACGATGGGGCAGAAGAGGGATGAAGAGGGCCAACGATGGGGCAGAAGAGAGGGATGAAGAGGGCCAACGATGGGGCGGAAGAGAGGGATGAAGAGGGCCAACGATGGGGCAGAAGAGAGGGATGAAGAGGGCCAACGATGGGGCGGAAGAGAGGGATGAGGATGAAGAGGGGCCCGTCTTGGCTCATTGGTCGCGGTGAGCAGGACCTGGAGGTCTGAACCTCCGTTCCCAGAGAGTTGAATCAAAATCTCCTCCCATCAACATTCCACTGGATACTTTTAACCCAATCAGTGACGAGGACAGCGAGACGCAGGAAACAGCTCGTCCAATGAGGACGCAGGTCTTTGTAAGCAAGCGGGCGCCATGCGAGGCTTCCTCTCTCTATCGAGGCTTCCTCTCTCTATCGAGGTTTCCTCTCTCTCTCCCTCTATCGAGGCTTCCTCTCTCTCTCTATCGAGGCTTCCTCTCTCTAGCGAGGCTTCCTCTCTCTCTCTCTATCGAGGCTTCCTCTCTCTCTCTCTCTCTCTCTCTCTCTCTCTCTATCGAGGCTACCTCTCTCTCTCTATCGAGGCTACCTCTCTCTCTCTATCGAGGCTTCCTCTCTCTCTCTATCGAGGCTACCTCTCTCTCTCTATCGAGGCTACCTCTCTCTCTCCATCGAGGCTTCTCTGTTCTCCTGAGCGCTCGTGTTCCCGCGGTCTGAAGCAGGTGTGACCCGACACCGAATACGATGGAAAGCGTTCCCGATGTCCAGAGCATCTCCACCTCGTGTTCCCACTTTGGTTTCTTCCAGCTTCGCACTGCTTTACGACTGCCCTTGGAATCAGTCTTGCATGTTAAAAAAAAAAACATTTGAGTTGAATATTTCTTAAAGTCATCCAGCAAACATTATGAAGAGTTTTCTATCGCAACGGGGACGTACGTGGAATTCCTCTAAAGTTGTCGGTCACTTGACATTTCACTGTTTGCAGACTGCAGCTCTGCATCCCTTTGCACTCTGGCTCTTTGTAAACCGTTTTGTTTCCTCTCGTCCCCCCACCCTCTGCCCCCGGACAATAAACAAAAGGACAAAAAAAACAAGTGACCCAACCCCCTCTCTCTTTCCCAACTCTTTGTGCAAGATGAATGCTTTCTTTCTCTTTCCATTTTCCTTTTGTATTGTAATATGTACAATTTCATATCTGTATAGTGGATAAGATGCGCCAAACTGAAGAAAAAAAACATTTTCCCCTCAAAACATATATTTTTTAAATAAAATGGTTATAATTTAAAGGATGTTTGCAGTTGGTGGATACTCACAACATGGTTTGGTCTTTTCATTACAGCTCAATGAAGCTAAACTCTTCATCAGCATGTGGTCAAACTGTTCATCAGAGTCCACAATGATGACATCCACTGGATGAGGTCAACGTTACAAGTAACTCGTGTTTCTGAGGTTCATGATGTCCAATGTGGAAATTGTATATGAATTTGGGAATAATTTATACAAGATTAATAATTGAATACCAGTGCTGGACGTCCACCCTGGTGTCAGCTTTGAGATGAATGTCAGAGTAAGATATATATCTATATATGTGTCTCTGTAAAAACACGTGGAGGCTTCATCGTTATCTTTTCAGGGGACCATATATAGACGTTTGGCCGTTTTTAAACCAACACAACTAAAGTGATATTAGGAATATAATCTCTGGAATCGGCTCCCTGCTGTGACTTTTAGAGCCCCCCCGTGAGCCTCGATAGTCAGCACGAGTGGATTTGAAATCCCTAATTAGATGCCGGCGTCTCTTTTCTATTAAATCCTCGTATCTCGGTCTTTCTGTACGCCAGCTCACCAAAACGTGCGTCTGTGCTCCGCAGGAGTCGTTAACATTCTGGACACGATTTGCTTCGCGATAGTGAAGATTCGGTTAAACTGACCCCGGTGCGTTACTGCTGTACAAGTTTAGAATGATATCAGATCAGGAAAATACTTCATACTTCATGAGCGATCAGACGGGGGAACAAAACTCAAGGATGGCCAAGACATCCAGAAATAGAGATTCTGATTGGTCAGAAATGTCCAGTAAGAATCCTGATGAAGAGGATGTCCATCTGGAGGAACCACTCCAGAAAGAGAGCTTCAGTAATCTGTAGAGGACCAGATGGGGGAGGCCCCAAGACCAGGTCTGACTACATGCACCAGCAGGGTTCAGGGTCCAAGGACTCGGGGTCCATGTCCGCTTCTCCCAGTACGAGGCCTCCCCTCCAGAAAGGGCTCAGGAAGAGGGCTTTCAAAGGAGATGCTACATGCTACCACAATGGATCATTTTTGGGAATGCGCCACACTTAAAAAAATCTAAATAACCTAACTGACCAGTGAACTGTGAACAGACTCTGGACAACAAGAAGACCCAACAGGTGGAGTCACTCAGGTCCCTCGAGGGGAGGAGGCTAAATGTTGGAACACCGAAGACATCTCCAACTCCGTTCCTCCTCAGACTCACCTGGTGAGCAAAGACGTATACGGGGATCCTGCTTCTGAACTCAAACTCATTTAGACGGATTAACGACATGGAATCCAACCGGTGACGCATGTCAGCGTCACGTCGACGTTTCAACGGGGACATCTGCAGTCGGGTCGGCTCCTCGGTCAGAGTCGATTGTTCGAGGTCTCCCGCGATGCTCCGAATATGTACCCGAGAAATGCATATGGACATATTTTTGGAGAAGAGCATCTCGGCTCTTTGCGTTCTTAATCCATTAAATCGTTCTTCACGTCCAGGGATAGATCCGCTTCTTGTTTTGGTTTTCAAGCTCAACATTGAGGGTCCACTCATCACGTAATCGCTCTATAAGTGTGTGATGTGTCTAAATAGACTGATGATAAGTTTGTCTTTTTTTAAAAGGTGTTCTTTTGTTTAAAACTCATTCCAGTTGAAATGTTGACGTCAGAATGGAGCAAGACGCCATCGCAACCATGAAATAAAGACACGAGGGAGTATTACTCCGGCGTATGAGCGATGGGGAACGCCACCAAGTCCCAGCGACAGCCGTCCATCGAGGCCTTCGTCTAAAGTTCTCCTAAGAACTGGAATCAGCCGCCGAGTCTATTGTTAGGACTGCAGCTGTGAAGCAGCTCGTCCAGCGAGGCGCGATGAGAGCAGAGCGAGCGCAGGGAGACGGCTCGTTAGAGCCGAGGAGAACGGGTTGCCTCAACGTGCTGGAGCGCCATGTTGAACGCAGCTGCAGGATTAATGTCAGACATGTCGGATGCTTGATGCTGCGGCCCTCCGGACACGGAATGACAAACGCTAAAGTACACATGCATGTGAAAGGTTGTGCATAAAGTTGATTATTTATGACTTATATTTGGTAATAATACATTTTGAACAATTCGAATTCATATTATAAATTGTCTTTGAAGCAGGAACGGATGATAAGTGATGTTAATGGATTCTCAGTCAAGTGGAATAGATTGACATGTGAGGATGACATAAGAGGGGCTTCAGGTTCTCGTATGCACCACGCCTCATGGACCACGGGCCGGTTCAATGTCGTCCGGTTCAGGTTTTCCTTTCTAAATTGCTTGTTGCGTAATTATTTTGGACACTAAAGTTGACGCGCAGCAGGAATGACGTCGTAAAGCCAGAGGAGACGACCGGGGCAACGTGAGGATGAGGATCTGCCGTCGTGCACTAAAGGGAGACGTGGGGGAACCGAGTCTCCCCAACGGACCCAACAGAACACTTGCATCAGGGCTGCAGGACGCAGTCGGCCGCTGACTCCTCAATGGAGCTCAATGAAACGACGTGAATCCATCCGACGCCCCCGAGCAGAAGCTCGCCGTCGCCTCCAACACAACCCAAAGCTGCAGACGCCTTTATAAGAACAGAGTTACGTCGAGTTCATTCACCTGAAACAGTTATATTTCAGTTGTAGCGCCACGGAATACGACTGCATGAGACCGTGGTGTTCATCGTTTCATCTCAGTGTTTCCCCACCATCTCTATAGCGCCAGATAACAGCAGCAGTAATGCCAGGTCCTCTTCTTAAAGACGTCTTTGTTCTTGTATTAAACTAAACGTCTGTTATTGCATGTCGTTCTGTCTCTACGTGTCGCGTTGACACGTCTCTCGCCGCAGAGCTCCGGTGCCGGCGTGTCTGCGCGCATCAGCGCTCGGCCCGATGCGCGCAGACAGGTGAGCACCCGCCCCCCCCCCCCGTCGACGCTGCTCGCCATGGGTCCCTTTCCCATCTCAGGGGGGCATCGTGAAGGAGTTAAGCTCAGGGCACCAACATGGCGAGCAGCGGCACTAGTCCCGCCCCCTGAAGCTGTAAACCATGGGGAAACACTGCATCTTCACTATATGACAGTAAAACAGGTCACAGAATCCACCAGCTGAGGATCAGGGGGTCTGGGGAACCTTTGTTTTATGGAGGTTGTAAATATACAAAAAGCCTCGGGGAAATTAAATCAGGTCCCCGTCACATTCTGTGGAGTGCAAGTCGTTTTAATTCTGCATTTAGACGAGATTACAAAGAGATAAATGTAAGTGGAAGCTTCCGCCCATGACGACATGCATTAGTGTTCCAGCCCTGGGTGGACGCTCCGTTCTCCTTTAACCGCCTGCCCTTTAGAGGCATCTTGGTGTTCCGTGTTGGGCTACACGGGGATCATAAAGGGATCAGTTAGCCAAGGTGGACGTCTCGGATCAAATCAACCCAAAAGGGGAGCGGCGGGCCCGGAGGAACACGGCTGGAGCAGAAGTCTGACACTCGGTGGAGACGCCCGAGGCAAAAAGAGGTGAGGAGGGGGAGAGATGTGTTCAGGTGCATGTACAGAAAGAGGTGAAGGGAGGGAGAGATGTGTTCAGGTGCATGTACAGAAAGAGGTGAAGGGAGGGAGAGATGTGTTCAGGTGCATGTACAGAAAGAGGTGAGGGGAGGGAGAGATGTGTTCAGGTGCATGTACAGAAAGAGGTGAGGAGGGGGAGAGATGTGTTCAGGTGCATGTAGAGAAAGAGGTGAAGGGAGGGAGAGATGTGTTCAGGTGCATGTACAGAAAGAGGTGAAGGGAGGGAGAGATGTGTTCAGGTGCATGTACAGAAAGAGGTGAAGGGAGGGAGAGATGTGTTCAGGTGCATGTACAGAAAGAGGTGAGGAGGGGGAGAGATGTGTTCAGGTGCATGTACAGAAAGAGGTGAGGAGGGGGAGAGATGTGTTCAGGTGCATGTACAGAAAGAGGTGAAGGGAGGGAGAGATGTGTTCAGGTGCATGTAGAGAAAGAGGTGAAGGGAGGGAGAGATGTGTTCAGGTGCATGTACAGAAAGAGGTGAGGAGGGGGAGAGATGTGTTCAGGTGCATGTACAGAAAGAGGTGAGGAGGGTGAGAGATGTGTTCAGGTGCATGTATAGAAAGAGGTGAGGAGGGGGAGAGATGTGTTCAGGTGCATGTAGAGAAAGAGGTGAGGAGGGAGAGATGTGTTCAGGTGCATGTACAGAAAGAGGGGAGGGGAGGGAGAGATGTGTTCAGGTGCATGTACAGAAAGAGGGGAGAGATGTGTTCAGGTGCATGTACAGAAAGAGGGGAGAGATGTGTTCAGGTGCATGTACAGAAAGAGGGGAGGGAGAGATGTGTTCAGGTGCATGTACAGAAGGAGGGGAGGGAGCGATGTGTTCAGGTGCATGTACAGAAAGAGGGGAGGGGAGGGAGAGATGTGTTCAGGTGCATGTACAGAAAGAGGGGAGGGGAGGGAGAGATGTGTTCAGGTGCATGTACAGAAAGAGGTGAGGGAGAGATGTGTTCAGGTGCATGTACAGAAAGAGGTGAGGGAGGGAGAGATGTGTTCAGGTGCATGTACAGAAAGAGGTGAGGGAGAGATGTGTTCAGGTGCATGTACAGAAAGAGGTGAGGGAGGGAGAGATGTGTTCAGGTGCATGTACAGAAAGAGGGGAGGGAGAGATGTGTTCAGGTGCATGTACAGAAAGAGGGGAGGGAGAGATGTGTTCAGGTGCATGTACAGAAGGAGGGGAGGGAGCGATGTGTTCAGGTGCATGTACAGAAAGAGGGGAGGGGAGGGAGAGATGTGTTCAGGTGCATGTACAGAAAGAGGGGAGGGGAGGGAGAGATGTGTTCAGGTGCATGTACAGAAAGAGGGGAGGGGAGGGAGAGATGTGTTCAGGTGCATGTACAGAAAGAGGTGAGGGAGGGAGAGATGTGTTCAGGTGCATGTACAGAAAGAGGTGAGGGAGAGATGTGTTCAGGTGCATGTACAGAAAGAGGGGAGGGAGGGAGAGATGTGTTCAGGTGCATGTACAGAAAGAGGTGAGGGAGGGAGAGATGTGTTCAGGTGCATGTACAGAAAGAGGGGAGACCGAGGGTCTGTTGCACGCAGCTCACGATGACATCACTTCAAGTTAAGGAGCGTGACGGTCAGCCACGCGGCGTCGTGTCCGTGAAGCCTGACGCGCTGCTGCAGCCGGCGAGCGTCTCCGTGTTCCACGAGCCAAACCGCCGCGGCCGTATAGAAACATTGAGGCTGCGTGGCAAAGACAGATCAATCGGGTCGTTTTCATTTACAATACAAAGTTTGCATGAACATGAAAGACTAAGAAACTACGGCTGTAAATTGGAGGCTTTAAACTAGCGTACCGGTAAAAATATTAATGTTTTATAGAATTAACCCAATTACAATCTCGTTGTTTGAAGAACCAAAGGCTGGTGACCAGAGAACGGCGGGGTTAAAGGTCACGTGTCAAATCTCTCCTCCTCATTGATCTTTCCACTCGTCTTCTTTAAGAGACTGTGGCTGTGTGAGCTAGTGTGTGTGTGTGTGTGTGTGTGTGTGTGATTTAATCACTCTTGACATTGCCTTAGCCACGGCAACAAATTTGATTAATCTATCGTGCATCATTTAAGGAGCAACGTGTTCCTCGGTGACGCGTCTCTCCGTCAGAGTCGACTGAGCTCAGATTTAGTTTCACCTGTAAGAGACATTCAGATATTTAAATCCTGACGGCCGCGTGACTGAATTAACGAGAACGAATCGCAGTGTGTTGGTAAACGTGACGAGGACGTCCAACAGAATGCGTGTCAGTCTAAAGGAGGGGGAGGAGCTTTGAGATGAGGGGGTGAACACGTAGCTAGAGAGCTTGAAGCAGAAGTGACGAGAGAGAGAGGGGGAGAGCGAGAGAGTTGGGAGTCCATCCAAGAGCTTCGCTGTGAGCGTCGACCATATGCTGCGATGGAAACATACGGCTTCATGACTTCCTCCAGCGATCAGAATCGATGTGGACATGAAAACACAGACGTACGTACGGCCATCAGAGCATCTCTCTTCCTGCATGACATGTCATCATCCCATCTCTACAGCTTGGCTTCAGAAGGAGAGCACACACACACACAAACAACCAAACACACACACACACCCAAACACACACAACCAACAACGCACACACACCCAAACAAACAAACACACACAACCAACAACGCACACACACCCAAACACAACCAACAACACACACACACACACCCAAACAACCAACAACCAAACACACAAACACACACAACCAACACACACACACACACAACCAATAACCAAACACACACACACCCAAACAAACACACACAATGGAGTTACCCGTCTGCTGTTGTTTTAAGGACCAGTCACCCCACTAGGTGGACTCAGGACCAGCTCATCCACTGGGACCTCTGGTGCTCCCCACTGATGTGCAGCGATCGCCGAGCGCCTCTCGGCCGTGTTCCATCGCATGCGAGAGCGTTTGGGTCGCAGCGTGTCGTGTGGCTGCAGCTCTAAGAGGCCGGACCGGGCCATTAAACGCACACGCAGGACACGTGAAGCTTCTGATGGGTTTCCTTCCATCTGGCCGAACCCCCGTCACGTCCACTCAGCATCACCGTGGGGATGAGATGGGCTCCTCGACGCGAGGGGCACGGAGGAGTCGGGGAGGAAACGCGTGTCGAGCCCGACCAGAGACGACCGCCTGAACCCTAAAATAAACCGGCGGCGCTCTGGGCGAGCAACGGCACGGCGGGGGGGGGGGGGGGAAATGACTTCTGACTGCAGGTCATTCTGTCCGTCTGCGTCCAGTGAAAGAAAGTTGAGCAGCGATCAGATCAGACGCACTTGAGACGGCGACTGAATATTCATCAGGTTACAAACGTTTGATTTATCAGCTCAGAAAATGTTTAAAATTGGACTTCAAAGCTGGTTTATGTGATAAATCTCCACAGGATTCTATTGAAGATGGATTTAAATGCGTGTCTTTAATACGCTCAATGCATTCAAGTGAATAAAACCACACCATTGAGGGTAGATGTAGACGATGTGGAGCAAGAGGAGACCACACTCTCACGGCGAACACTTTCCCCCCCGAGGACGACCAAACCGAGCACAACTACGACCGCGCAGACACAAAATACTATTTTTAAAAACACTGAAACGAAGCCAACGTTTGGCAAAGCGGAGAGCGACTGCATCCGTCATTAATATTTAAGAGCCGTCTCGATACGCCGCCGTCCTCCCGACAAAGAGGTTGTGTGTCTGTTGCTTTGTAGAATCCATAATGATAAATAAAGAAGATTTCATGGTGAATTTGTTCCAAGAGGAGACGGATGACTTGTGGGGATGTCCGATGCTCTCCTGGTGACCAACCCACCCAGCAGCAGAGGTGACGTCATCAATTTAAACGTCGCCGAAGGCGTATTACCACGGGCGGGAAGTCACAGAGACGCCGACATGAGCCGCCTTTAAGCCGATAGCAGGTCACTGAACACATGGGAGAGCAATGTGTGTGTGTGTGTGTGTGTACTACGATCACACCGCGTCAGCCAGACTTCCAGAACCAGTGGCCCTGTAATGAAAGATGTTCCCTTCGTGATTTGTACCTGGGAACACAGACGCTCTTCTTGCTGCTCGACGGTAATAAGCGAGACGTCGGCGCCGGGCGACCCGCTCACACAGACGTTCAGGGCTGGTTCAACAGAACCGCCTCACAACAGAAGAATCCTGATTCCTTCCTGAACAAAAGCTTCTCGCCACAGAAAGATGTCCCGACGCCTCTTGGGGAAGGAGAGACCAGACGGCCATCATCGAGGTCTCATGTCCGGTGCTCCCCTCGCTACCTGGGCTGGTTAAAAGCGTCTGCCTGGATATAAACAGGCAGTCAGAGACTGGCCGAACAGACGTTCCTTAAATCTCATCGGGAGCGGATACAAGACACTTAAAATGACATTAATTGGGGCATCTGACACCACAAAGCGTCTTAGAATCCATCTAGAGCCAACGGGCCTCATCCAAACCTGCTGAGCACGAGGCGATTGAGAAGTGCTCCTCGGTTTCCCCTAGAGGTCGCCCGGGGGACTGCAAGGCCCTGGATGAGCCTCCAAGGCAGCATAACCTCAACTCTGGCCCTAAAACTGGACATATATATTCAAGATTCAAGATGTTTTATTTGTCACATACACACACAGGGTGTGCAGTGAAATGAAAGTGGCAATGCTCAGCAGGAATGTGCAAGGGCAACAAGTACACACTATTTACAATAAAAAACAACACAATATTTACAGTAAGTGTGTGTGTGTGTGTGTGTGTGTGTGCCTAAGAGGGGCAGTTGTGTGGGTCTATGTGGGGGTCCTGGTGAGGTCGGAGTTCACAGTCCTGATGGCCTGAGGAAAGAAACTCCGTCTCAGTCTCTCTGTTCTTGCAGCGTGACTACGGAGGCGCCTGCCTGACCGCAGCAGCTGAAACAGTCTGTTGTTGGGGTGGTGAGGATCCTTCATGATCCTGCCGGCTCTGGTTCTGCACCTCCTGGTGTACAAGTCCTGCAGGGTGGGGAGTGGTTCCAGTCAATAGTGCGCTCCCGAAAGCACTACTCTCTGCAGAGCCTTCCTGTCCTGAGCGAGCAGTTGCCAAACCAGGCTGTGATGCTTCCTGTCAGGACGCTCTACAGCTCCAGAGTAGAAGGACTGAAGGATCCTCTGGGAAACTTTAAATTTCCTCAGCTGCCTGAGGTGGTAGAGGCGCTGCCTTGCCTTTCTCACCAGAGTGTCTGTGTTCGTTGACCATGTCAGATCCTCGGTGATGTGGACTCCCAGGTATTTATACCCGCTCACCCTCTCCACAGTAGTCCCGTTAATCCCCAGTGGTGAGTACGTCCTCTGTTGTTGTACCCTCCTAAAGTCCACAATCAGCTCCTTAGTTTTGGTGACATTCATGATGAGGCTGTTGTCCTGGCACCAGAGTGACAGATCAGCAACTTCCTCCATATATATCGTAATGCATGTATTTTTATGATAATTAGAGTATTAAGAAGTATGCGGCGTAATAAACAAATGACTGAAATGTTAATAGCATCTTAAAGATATTCAAGATACATCCACAGTCTGCACATACACGGACCCTCGGCCATTTGCCTGAAATTAGAACGGGTCCCGAGCCCCTGGAGCACCGCACGCCGTCACAACAAAAGGTTGATTCCACTTCTTTATGTCGTCGATAAAGACTCCATTACCAAGAGAGACGGCGGGCTGCAGTGTGTGACGGTGTTCATTAAGTCCTTTAATGGTCCCCAACCCCTGGTACCGGCCTCTTATCCAGGACTCTTGATATTTATATTCAGGACATAAAGCAAGGTAAGGGATGAAGTGGATGAGTGAGAATCCTAGGACTACGATTATCCCAAAGAGCTTTGAACAGGTAAGTATTGATTCACTTAAGCAAAGCAGATTAACTTCCTCAAAAAGTATTTATCAGGTTCAACATGGAGGAAACTTTTATATAAGCTTCTATGTTTATTAAGAACTAAAATGTTTGTTCATATGAATCTTTTGAGCTTATGAATCATTCTGTGCAAATGTCTAATTAAGGCAGAATGTACAGTTTAGGCTCACATAGAAATGTCCTTATTCATCAAAGCAACGTTTTTTAACATTAAATGAATCATAAACTCTCTCCATAGTTAATGTGTACATGACTATTCTCTGGTGTTAATGACGTCTCTACAGAGGTGTGTGGAGGCCCATCTCCAGGGTTCTACTGGTACGTTGTGTTATTGCCTTAGAAGACTAGCGGAGGGGTAGAAAACCCTTTAAATCCTTTTGATGTGAGCGCAGCTGAAAACAGTTATGCTGCTGAGAGAAGCTATAAAACTGGCCTTCCTTTGAGCCACAAGAAGAACTACATTAATATTTACAATAAAAAACATTATTTCTTGACTATTTTATATTCATTTGATGAATAAAAGTGTGAGTTTTCATGGAAAACACCAAATTGTCTGGGTGACCCCAGACTCCTGACCGGTGGTGTAATTCAGAGATGTGCTCTGTGTGTGTGTGTGTGTGTGTTGAACACAGAGGCGAGACACTCACGTTGCCCATGTACTCGGACAGGAGGTCCTGCAGAGCCTGGCGCACGGAGTTGCACTCGGCCACGATGCGCTCGCGGCGGTCGTCGCGCGTGCAGGAGGAGTCGGCCATGAGGGCGGCGCCGCTGATGATGCTCTCCAGGCGCTCCTCCAGGGAGGGGCGGAAGCGCTCCTCGCTGAACGCCAGCGGGTCCACGATGATTTGTTTCTGTGGGCAAAAAGGTCAGAAGGGAAATTACACGGGGAGCAGAAAGAAAATGATAAAAAAGTCAGAAACGCAACTCTGGAAACACCTGAAGGGAAGAACGTGTAACGCGTCTGAAGTGAAACGCTGTGGTCCGAACTCCACTGGAAACTATTTGAATTGCTTGTGCAGAAATAACTGGCTCCTCTAAATGAGAACCCTCTGTTCATCTGACGATGGCTTAACCATAAAGTACAATAGACGGCTCACATGTGTCCTCTATGCTCATTAAGGCTTTCTTGACTTTTACTACATGTAAATCATCTGAAATGGAGAAAAAAAACAGCAAAGGAAAAGTTCCTCCAAGGACCCGAAAACATCAACATTAAAGCAGTGTAGACTACAAGATTCATTTAGGCAAAAGATTTGCCTATTGTTAATATAAATCTTAAATATTGAATGTTCTGTATATATATACATAAATATGCTCTGTATTTTAGTATTATTGTGTTTTGTGTTGTATCTTATATTTGTGTTAATGCTCAACCCGCTGCGGACTAATAAAGGAAGATCTTATGTTCTCGTCAGGTTACTCAAGTTCAGAACAACAACACGCAGCACGAAGACGTATTAATATGAATATATACGTCCGTTGCGTTTCAGGATTTGGACTTTATCGTCTCGGCTAAGTTTCTCTTGAGTCACAGAAGTCGTAAACTTATTTTCCATCTGCAGGCTGAGACACTGAGAGGCGGCGGTCGGCGTGTTGTCGAGGCGCAGCAGAGAGTTAGAGGACGACGGGTGAAATGTTTTTATATTTTCTATCAACGGTTTGTCTGCCGCGGCGGGAAGAGCCGACTAACTGTTGCTAGAAAATATTAAAACAATTCATCTGTAAGAAACGCCGTTTATTAGGCAGCCCGCCCTCTTTCTGCGCTCCCCCCTCCACCCCATCTCAGCTGACGTCCTTCACTCATGTCATATCGCCATGGCAACAGGCTCGTAAGAAGACGTGGAGGAGAAAAATAGGTTTTTTTTGGTCTTATTTTGCCCCTGGAGACGGCGGAATGAGGCTCGCGTCTAAGTTGTTGGAGCGTGGCTTTCTGCTCGGCTACCTGTGAACATCAGCGGTGCGTCGCAGATTGTTCCTTTGACATGCAAATAAATAAATGCCTCTGTAATTTATGCGTCACATATATTCCTGTGATTGTTATCCACTCAAATGGTCAGCCTCATAACAAACTGCCGTCGACTTCCCCTCCCTCTCACTGGGTGCTTTTATGTAGTTAGAGCCAAGTATAGAACATAAATGTTCACCTGATGAAGGAGGCTTTCAACGGAATGCCTGAATACCACCGTTGGCACTTTAAAAAAGAAAAAGCTTAGTTTAAGTAAATTAAAGAGCGACCAACTCAAACAGAGGAGCTCAGCATTTTTACTGATTTTCTTTTGGCATGAAGTGTGAAGCCACTTTGGCATTTTGACCATCTTGAAAACGAGATAATTAGCTGAAGAGACGTCCTGGTTGAATATCAGATCATAGAGGCGTAACACTTTGTAGTCAGAGGCAAGAATACGTATTTTTATTGTTAATGACCCTACATAAGTAAACTGCACACATGTAAAGTGAAGGTCACTCAGGTGTAAATACACAAGACACGTGTGAACCGTGGCATACGGTGAATAGCCAGAGATCATTACCTGATTATTATAAACATCCCTTTATAAAGATCGCTCTCCTTTTGTCTACAGCACTCAAATACAAACGGCCAGCCAGGCTCCTCAGAACGCCTCGAGTCGCAGGAACAACCTTCAAGACGCTGAAGGTCACGAGTAAATAATGAAACGGTCACATGACCACCGGAGATGTGAATATGCAGATTGCATCAATCATGTGCAGGATTAACACGGCCAGTTACACACGGACACTAAGTGATGTCAGAGAGGGGGGGGGGGGAGAGAGAGAGAGAGAGAGAGAGAGAGAGAGAGAGGAGAGATAGAGACAGAGAGGGAGAGAGAGAGAGAGACTGAGAGAGGGAGAGAGACAGAGAGAGAAACAGAGTGAGAGATGGAGAGAGGGAGAGATGGAGAGAGAGAGACTCAATGAGAGCTGGACTTCCATCACTGATCAAGACATAATTTGTCTTTGCATAATGTTTATGTGTTCAAAGTCTTTGACGCTGAACATGAATAAATCTCCTGGAATTAAAACTGTTGTTTGCAGAATAAAGAAAAGGAGTTAATGGTCTTTGTGTTTATCTCCGCGGCAGCTCAGAGATGATGAGCTCCATCCAGCTGCTCTCTGGAGGTGGTTCATGTCAATATTATGATGACTAGGAGGTCCCATGTTTCACATTAATACCAAGATATATTTGAATGAATACATTTAAACATCATGTTTAGTTTCAACTCCATCGCAGCTTTCTGCACCATTAGAGAGCAAGCGCACAGAAATAGAGCAATTTCAATTAATTAAGATCTAAATTTAGTTTGTGCGAGTCAGATTTTAGAGGCTGGATATGGATGACCGACTTTCAGAGGAATAAGGATGTCAAGCATGAATATAGGAGAGCAGACAGCAACATTAAACAGGTAGTTTTTGTACTAAATGTTAAAATAAAAGACACCTTGAGGAACATATGGTTCACCTTCTAACATCTGGCTTAAATACAAATATGTTAAAAAAAAATTTTAAATACCATTTTGTTTACAACTATGTGTTTCTTATTTTTATTTTACTATTTGTTTCTTATTTTTTTATTTTGTAACAGTTTCTTATTTATTTATTTTTTTTTTCTTTTTTTTTTTTACTACGTGTTTCTTGTTTATTTATTTTTGTAAAAGAGATTTGTAATCTCACTGGGACTCACCTGGTTAAATAAAGGTTTAATAATAATACTAAAATGAGGATACCATCATCTTCATTCTTTAAACTTAACAGGAGAGCAGAGGTCAAAGCTCCTTCCTGTGACATGAAGTCATCGTA
Source organism: Pseudoliparis swirei (assembly GCF_029220125.1). Taxonomy (NCBI): domain Eukaryota; kingdom Metazoa; phylum Chordata; class Actinopteri; order Perciformes; family Liparidae; genus Pseudoliparis; species Pseudoliparis swirei. Next base: position 1,349,639 of record NC_079406.1, on the reverse strand, counting down.
GTGACTCAGGAGCATATTCAAAGTGCCCAAAGCCAATGATTCCACAGACTGTGTCCCTCCTCCCCTCCTCCCCTCCTCCCCTCCTGTCACATGTGATCCAGTTGGTAGTTTCTATAAACTGAAGCTCTGATCTAACGTCACTTCCTGTTTAGCCCTCACCTGTCTCTTAATAAATAGTTGCATCATACTTTCAGGTCCCAGACATACTGAGCCACACTAGTATAGGGAAAGTTCCCGTTCTCATTAATCCGTCCGCCGCTCGACTCACGTCAAAGTTGTTGAGGGCGTAGGCCAGCTCTCCGCCGCCGGCCGGCTGGTTGAGGGCCGAGTCCTCGGAGGCCGTGGCCTGGGCGGCGTTGGAGATGCCGGAGACGGCGTGCTGCAGCTGCTTGAAGATCAGGTCCCGGTTGGCCTTGTAGGCCGCCACGTCGGGGTGCTGCAGGCAGGCGCGGGACGCCGTGTACAGCATGGGGATGTTCCTCTGCAGCACGCCGCGGGCAGCCGCCATCTGGTCCTTGTGGTGGTTGTCTTTCAGCTCCTGGCAGAAGGAGTCGAGAGAGTTGAGACGGGGTTTGACCGGAAGGTGGAGGAATGAACACCGAGGGGGACGGAGGGCTCCGGGGGACCAGGATGTATTCACATCACCGTGGTAACAGTCATAATCAGGCCCTGAGAAGACGCCTCACTAGAACGCCTCGCTGCTCAGACTCCAGCCTTACATTGCAAATATAGATACTCATGGAAGAGAAGAGAGAGGAGAGAGGGTAGAGAGAGAGAGATGGGAGAGATGGAAGAGAGAGAGAGGAGAGAGAGAGAGAGAGAGAGAGAGAGAGAGAGAGGGAGAGAGGAGAGAGAGGAGAGAGAGAGAGAGAAAAGAGAGAAGAGAGAGGAGAGATGGGAGAGATCACCGGCAGACTTATTGGACTGGAAAAAAACTGCTTACATACAAAGAGAAACAACAACAAAGCTTCTTCTTTAAATGGAACACTTCAAGGGAAGACGAAGAAGGGAATTGTCTTCAGGCCTCATTACTTTCTGGAATTCAATTTGGTTAAAAAATGATTTTGCTCCCCATAAAACAAAGAAAGAAGCAATTTCATCCGGAGATAATCAGAGATTATTTCGTCATTCCTTTGAGAGTGTAGAACAATAACCGTCTGGTCCGAGGCTGGGCGGAGCCGGTGTTCAACCATTTACAGCCACCGGCACCACGGACCGGGTCACCACCACGGCCCGGGTCACTGCGTGGTACCGGCGCTGTGTGCATGAGTCATGTAGAACCAGGAAGAGGGAAACAAGTTCTAAACATTCGACCTGAAGGTCACGACGTTGTCACCTAGCAGGTAAACATGTCGGTGCTGCCTCTCTCACCTGGTGGTTTATGCCGTAAACATCTATACATGAAGTTCTCCACAGGCGGCTTATAAACTAATAAAACACACACTAAATCCTTTAGTTAAATAAAGTGAAATGATAATTCAGACTAAGGATAAAAAGAATAAAGGTATACGTATGTAAAAGCTGTGTTCTCAAAGCGTTATAAATGTAAATGTATTCGCAGTGGAGAGTGAAGAGCAGGTTAGAAACATTAATAAAACTTACACTAAATACTTTGAGTTTAATGAATATTCCTGTTGTCGGATTTGGAGCCTTTACGATGTTTTCTTGCACCTTCGGCCGACTTCAATTGTTAATAAGTCGATTGTTGACGCTTCCTGCATCTAACGGTGCAGCTGAAGCGTGAGGCGGCTTCTTGAAAACACCACCCCGCCCAGGTACCGCCCAACCCGATACCTCCAGCTCTGCTCGGTCCGTACCTGCTGTCTCTTGGCGGACATCATGTTCAGCTTATCCACCTCTGGTTTCAGGGCCTTGTACTGGATCCCCAGGTCCTGCTCCGTTCCGGCGTTACGCACTTTCACCAGACTCTCCTCCACCTGAGGAGGGCGGGTGGAAAGAGTTACGGCGATACTCGGGGAATAAAAGAGAAGTCCTCGACCGCAGATTGGAAGATTAAAACTGAACGAATGGTCAATTTGGACATCGTGAAACTGGAACTCATTATATATTCAACTCATTAGGAAAATGTTTCCAGGGTTTTATTATGTCCTGGAGAACACAGCAAGATTTCAGAAGGGCCATTTTCAAGATTGCAATCAAAATCAACCAATCAGGGTGGATTTAATTTGCTCATCCCGTCATTTTAGAGGTGAAGAGCCGACGTGAAGCACAAATGTAGACGTGTGCATTTATTTATGAAAAAAAGTTACTCAAACTCATGTGGGAGCTATAATCAAACTCACACCAGGATGCAGCGCGTGTGTAAATACTACAACTAGACATATTATTCCATCAAGTGGCCAATTTAACGTTGTGAGATTAGAGGACGTCGATCACGCGGAGGAATACGACGCCTCACCAGCTTCAGCTGCAGCAGCAGCTTGTAGACGTCCGACATGTCGGCCAGCACCAGCAGGTGAGTGACGGCCGACAGCAGGGCTCTGGCGGCCCGGACCATGTTGCCCCTCTTCACCGAGGAACACGGGTCCTCGGCAAAGTCTCCAGAAGCCTGGCGCATCGACTCGCCTGGCAAGACAAGACAGACAGCGGTGAGACTCGAGGCTTCAATGAAAACTTCAAATGGAGAAGAAAAAAAACACTGCTCCAAACTGCTCTATGAACTATATCTCGTGAGCTTAATCACATCTTTATGAACAAATGGGTGTCCAGGACCTTAAACCAAATGTCCATGACTATCTGTGTGTATACAAGAGAATAAACCTTAAATAACACAAATGAATGAGACAATAGTTTGATTAAAAGAATACATATTTCTGTAAATGTTTATTCTTTTATTAAACTGCATCAATGAACATATGAATATAACATTTACAGGACTTTTCCAAAACTTTTGGAAAAAATAAATAAATTTAACGGACTTTTTCAGGCCTGGAAATAACCTTTTTAAAATGCCAGGACTTGTCCAGGTTTTCCATGAGCGTACGAACCATGTGAAAAGAACAAACAACCTACTATGAAGCCACTTAAATATCTAGGCATGCGCCTCACCAGCAAGTAGTGACATGGACACAAAACAATATAAAAATGTATTGGTCAAATTAAATGTATTTTTTAGAAATACAAACTGTATTTAAGTAAATAAGACCCGTTTTACTATACGATATGATATTCCTTTATTCGTCCCAGTAGGGAAATTTCACAAATCAAATACTAGCAGTAGGTCAAAAAAACACAATATATAAATGTATAAAAAATGAAAATTAAATGTTTTTTTTATAAATACAAACTGTATTTAAATAAATAAGACCCGTTTTACTGGCAGTACCAGCAGCCTCCACCAGGAGTAGAGCTGGTTTCTCGGAGCTCACAGTCCGTTCTGGGCTACAAGTTAATTGCATCAAAGTTGTGGTTTGAGACAACGTGATGTGTGTGTCTGCCGCACACAGAAACACTCCAGACACCTCGCCGTGTCCAGTCAGAACTCCTGGCTGCACACAGCCCTCTAAAGAGAGAGAAGGAGGTCAGCGCCTCCACAAAGGGCTCCGTCTGGTTGGTCCAGCGCCGCACGGCCCACTGCGAGCTCACATTGTGAACGGGGCAGTAAATAGTTCACTCCACTGGAGGGACGGACAAATTCAAGCCAGAAGAAAGGCCTCGTGACGCCTCTGCGTGGAACAGAGATCAAAAGGTCGCCCCAAAAAAAGAAAGACGAGCACTTTTCTTGTCCACTTTCCTGTGAGGTGGTGCAGCTTTACAGAGACGGGAATAGAAGTTCACCGGCGGCAACCAAAACGCTTTCTGACAGGAAAGTTTGTGAAAACACTTTATTTTGTTGCTTTGCGGTTCAAATCCACCTCGGGCTAAATTTAAAAAGCCGATAGCTATTTCTAGATAACGCGATAATCAGGATTTGCGTGGGTAGCCGGCACCGCTCCAGTGGTTGTGATCTGGCTCTCCTCATCCCTGGAGGCCGGAGCCCAACCACACGGAGAACCCTTCAGACGCTGACGGGGCGACGCCGCGCTGGTGTTTACTGGAACAAAACAATCCCAACGCCGAGCTGATCTCATCAACCGGACACGCGGGCGCAGCCGAGTCCGGTCGGGTCGTTTCTTCAATTCAACTTCAAAGCTCCAGAGAACTTTATCGCTCCCAGATAACGAGGAGTCTGTTTTTAGATGTCGAGTGTCTTTCTGGCTGCGACCTCAGGAATGTTTCCCTCCGTCTGAAGTCTGGGAACAAAAGACGACTCACAGCCACAGAGTTGATCATTTAAAAACCGTTTCCTCGTGCATCTTCTGCCCAGTGTCTCAGCATTCATTGAGTCATGCGTCTCATAACTGCACGTTTCCCCTCCAGTAGAAACTTTCTAAAGCTCTTCTGCCTCTTTGTCTAGTCACACAGAGATTCTGCCGTAAAAAAACCCTCTAGAATACAACCCGTTAGCCAAGACTGGACAGGAAGACAAATAGCTCCTCGGCTTACTAAAAGAAACATCAATAACCATCAGCTGCCCCCCCTCCTCCTCTAGGGGAGGTAGTGACAAACTGAGACCCCCTGATGAATGTGGCCTGCTCTGCTAATACCCCCCCCCCCCCTGAACGTTGCTCCCCAGCGTCATGCATGCCCACCAGCACATTCAGCTCAATATGTGCACTTCAACTATTACTAACTGAAACTCTAAAGTCACTCGCTCCACACTCGGCGGTTCAGATGTGTGAAGGCGACGCCACCGAGCAGAGAAAACAAACGACCATCCATCACGAGGCGGTGAAGCTCGGGGGAAATCGGCGTGTCGGACACAATAAATACGACTTTCAGAAAGCCGTTTAAAAAGGTTTCATCAAAGAGGTTTGATGACCTTTTCAGTGGCGTCCCGAATCCTCACGAATACAACCGGAGAATAACTTCCGTTTCTGCGTTGGCTCGCAAGGTTTGCTTCAGGGTTTTTTTTAAGACACTTGAAATTAAAATAAATGTTCGGGCTGAAAAATAACAGAGTGAATAAAGATATAAGTGACTACAATAGGCCCTGCTGAGACTCCGCCCACTCCTCCTCTCTCCCTCCATCTGATGGACGGTGGAGGTCTGGATGGTGGAACATGTCGACTACCAACTCTTCATCATATTCATTGTGTCGTTAATAATAATTGGATTACAGCGATATGAAACAGTAAAGCACCAGATCACCAGACAAAGAAATGACTCCACAGACTGAACACTAACTTATCGATTCTGCTTTAAACAATCGGCGTTATTCAAGTGAAGAAAGGATTTTTTTCTGAATGGGCATTTCACGGTTAACTTTAAAATTCAATAAAACAACTTCAAGAGGAAAGAAGTTGCACCGTCAAACCCTGTGGAGCAACCGCTCAGATTCTGATCGACAACATGGACCCCACACACACACAGACACACACACACGCACACCCGCAGGCTGCTATCCACCTGAACAGAATCAATGAGGCCATTTCAGGGCCAGATAGTGATCACAGCCCCTTTAATAAACTTCCATCCAGCCACCGCTCACCTGCGGCCGACTAAGTGCACGATGAAAAGATTTAAATGTATATCGCACCAGAACCGAGCCACAGGGACGGAGAGGAAGGGCAGAGGGAACGAGGGGACAAGGGCAGAGGGAACAAGGGCAGAGGGAACAAGGGCAGAGGCAAGGCAGAGGGAACAAAAGGACAAGGCAGAGGGAACGAAGAGACAAGGCAGAGGGAACAAGGGCAGAGGGAACGAGGGGGAGGCAAGGCAGAGGGAACAAAAGGACAAGGCAGAGGGAACATAGAGACAAGGCCGAGGGAACGACGAGACAAGGGCAGAGGGAACGAAGAGACGAGGCAGAGGGAACAAGGGCAGAGGGAACTAGGGGGAGGCAAGGCAGAGGGAACAAAAGGACAAGGCAGAGGGAACATAGAGACAAGGGCAGAGGGAACGAAGAGACAAGGGCAGAGGGAACGAAGAGACGAGGCAGAGGGCACAAGGGCAGAGGGAACGAGGGGGAGGCAAGGCAGAGGGAACAAAAGGACAAGGCAGAGGGAACATAGAGACAAGGGCAGAGGGAACAAAAGGACAAGGCAGAAGGAACATAGAGACAAGGGCAGAGGGAACGAAGAGACAAGGCAGAGGGAACGAAGAGACAAGGCAGAGGGAACGAAGAGACAAGGCAGAGGGAACGAAGAGACAAGGCAGAGGGAACGAAGAGACAAGGGCAGAGGGAACAAGGAGGAGGCAAGGCAGAGGCAACAAAAGGACAAGGGCAGAGGGAACAAGGAGACAAGAGCTGAAGACAGCTCCTGATTATACTGATGCAGATGGAAAATCAAATAGGATTTGAAATATTTGCTCTGAAAAAAAACTTATATTTAATTTCAAATGATTAGAGAAGAGAAGAAGCTCCGGCCTCCACTCCAACGCGCCGTCGTCTCAATGATCGCGTCAGAATGTTTTTCTCCTGCCGTTATAAACAGCTGGTGAGCCACAGCCGGGTGGAAATGCTTTCTGAATCCCGGGGGGTGGAGGGGGGCGCGTCGCTCCACTCAATGGCCGCATTATCAGTCCGGGCACGCTCCAGCGAGCAGCGCAGCCGACAGCCGGGCCGAGGCACCGGTGGATTCCGCCCGGCGACAGCTCGTCCACGACTAGTGACATTCCTGGGCGCCTCACGTCCTCTACCTAACGGCGGAGCTCGAGTAACGGCGTCTAACTCGCTGGAGAAACACGGCGACACAGGTGCGTCTGGAAAAAAGGTGAAAACTACGACACTGGAGTCACAGCTCCCCGGACCGCGAGGAGCACTTTGTGATTGGCGGATGATTTCATGGTAGAGTTGAGGTTGTTCGTTCCGTCACTCCGTGAAGTGGAACCTGCCCAACAGACGACCTTCAGAGGATGAGACGGACGAACCTCCCCCGCCTCAGACACGATGAAAGGGGAACACACACCCGGGGTTCGCTGGCAGCGGCGCTAAATTATTTAAGACCAGAATATTGATAGGCTCTAAAGTTATCAATACTTTTTTTAACTCTTTTCTGCATTTCTTTTGCTGTGCACACTTCCTCTGACCAACTACACACACGCAGGTCAAGTTAAGGTAACCATGACGACTACATTCGCTCCTTTAAGTGCAATAAAGTGATATTTCTGTGCGAGTCTGATTCAACATGCTTTACACAGCAGACGGTTCCAAACAAGCCAAAACAAAAGCGGTCCGTGTGAAGTTAAACTTTTATTCTTTCTAAACTTCAACTCAGTATCGTGATGTCAGGGATATCAAATCATGCATTTTACATGTTTGAAGAGAAATAATGACGTTAAAAAGACAGTCCATGTCATTTTAATTGTACATTGTTAAATCCTATCGTTGTGAAGAAGACGCTGGGTTGGGTCTGGTTAAGAGTTTAAAAACAGCACTACTGTTCCTGATAGTTCTCATCGGTCTGGCCCTTAATGGATACGCTTATCGACCCTTTTTTTTCGTGACGTTATGTTTCTAAAACAGATTGTCAATAAAACGTCCAGCGCAAGACCGAATGAAGTTTAGACGTCGGTCATCCATCCTGCCCTCGCTCTGCTGACTCGCCGCCAGGAGGCCCGATGGGAGCCGGAGGAGCCGCTCCGCCAGAACTAAATCAGAAGATGGACGGCAAACCGAGCCGAAGGGTTCGGCTACACGCAGACGGCTTCGGCTGGAACCCGTTTGCTTTTGGACAACACAAAAGGCGGCTTAACGTCGTCATTTAAATTGTGATGTATTGGAGGTAGACGGGTAATGACATCGTATTGCGGATGCTGAGCATTTGCATGTCTAAATTAAATGTCTATTAATACGGCCCCTAAATACCCCCGGGGAAAAAAGAAATCCATCAGGCTCTAAGCATATTCTTATTTCAAGGTCTTCCACAGTGGCAGAGGATATGTAGTGTCTGATTTATTTATCATTCCTCCTATCTTGAGAAGCACTCTGTGCAAGCTGGAAACCACACACAGACACACACACACACAGACACAGACACTACCTTGCTTGCGCACGTCTTCCACGGCAGCAGTCAGCTCATCCTTTAGGAACTGACTTTCCTTTGCAATCTTTTCTCCTTTCTCCAGGAAGTTCTGGGTGGCGTTCTCCACCGACGACGCCAAGACGTGAGCCTTCTTGGAGCGCCCTTTCTTCTTGTTGGACGGGCCTTTGTTGCTGGAGTTCACCAACGTGGTGACCTGTGTGTCAGGAGGTACAACAAGGTTCAACAACTGAAACAGAAGCTCTGCTGACAACACTTTGTTTTAGCATCGCATTTAAATGACTGTATTTTAGAGCATTGTACTGAAGACATATTCTAAATAAAACACTGACCTGCGTGACCAGGGGCTCCAGCAGCCTCTCCACGGCCAGAGTACGAATCTCGAGACTTTTTGGGTCCCATTTGAAGTTGATGTTGGCCGTGTTGATGTTCGTCATGGTGAATGCTGGACATGAAATATAGGCAAAGTCAGACAAAAAGACAATTTCATTCTTCAGCCTGCACCAAACATCGCTGCCTCCCAGAACACTAAATATCGCTCCAAGATGACTGTGGCTGCATGATGGAGGGCAGAGATGTTTGTTTACTATCCTTTAGGATTCTCAGGCTAGTCTGAAAAACTGTGCAGTCCTAATAGAAAAGGTATTTTATTTGGAACAGCAATGCTCCATCCCCCGCTGAATTAATGCCAAAAGCAATACAGTAGCCCGAATTTCGATTTTTGTCTTTTCTTTTGAGGCAGCGAACGCATTTCCATTGATTAGCCATCTAAAAATGGGAGGAGCGTGGACCCTCTGCAGGCCCTGAGGGATGAGGTGCCTCCACTGAGAAGTCGGTCTGCTGTATTATGAGGAGAACGTTACTAAAAACGGCCACTAAAAGGCTAAAATATTAAAAACAGGGGGACAATGATTGATGGCAACATAATGTGAATAATGTTATATTGAACTGTCATGTATTTATAGGGTGGGTGCGCTTTCTTTCAATTAGGCCTAAAAAAAAAAAGACAAGGTAATGTTGCATTTGCATGGGGTTTGCTTGTTATGATCGATGGGCCCTTCAAATGTCGAATCCAAAATCTGGCTGCAGGTCGCTGCAGTTACAACGAGAACATAAATCTATCAGCACTTCCTCCAAGTCCCAGAGACTTTAATCCACAGCCAGGTTTCTCATCCACTACAATTCAGAAGGTCACTTCACAGGAATGTCTCCAGCCCCGCTGGTGTCTGCCGAGGACCACGTCCACCGAAACTGCAGCAGAGACCCGGGCTGACGCCGCGTGTGGAACTCCCTCCCCTCGGCTGAACGGGGTGTGGCAGGAGGCTCCAGGCCAGAGATCACGAAATGTTTTCAGATGAAACTAAAACTCTCTTGCAAAGCCACACGCCACTAAGGAGGGGGGGTCACGATACTGGCATGTGATTAGAGTTAAAACATGCCTTAAATATGAACATAAACCCAGGTGTACGAAAGGGGAAACGACACCAATGTGTAGTTTATGATATGTACTTTCCAACAAATAGAAACGCCCTGAATACAACACTAATTCCTCGTGTATTCCAGCTCTTAACAGACGTTATCTGGCCACTAATACGGTTGTTAATTAGCTTAAGATCCACCTGCTGCAGCGCGAGCTAACTTCAACATAAACGACGTAACTTTAAAAAATGGACATTGACGTCAACGGACACAAACAAAGTAAACAACGGGCTCAACCGGGGTTAAGTCGCTGTAGACGTAAAATAATAAATCATTAAAACAGACGTTTTCCTTCTGAATGTCACCGAGGGCGCTCGCGCCCGTGTCGCTCTCCCGTCCGCTACCTGCTGACGTCACCGCGGGTCCAAACACGGCACCTTGCTAATGCTAACGCTAGCCGACACAACACAGACATGAACGGTGAGCTCGTGATTTAACGCCGCGGAAACCCGTGCGCGGTCACGTCAACGCGCGTGAGCGTCACACACGCCACACAACACACGAGAGTAGAAAGTTTACGCTCTTAAAAACTTACTGAAAAACAATCCACGGGCTGCAACTGTAGTTTTAAAAAAAGTTCAAAATGGAGGAATGAGAATCACGGAGTTCCGAGCTTCAAAACTTTTCCTCCCTTCCTCCCTTCCTCCCTTCCTCCTCCCTCGGCGACTCCGTTGAGTTGGGATCCTAACCGCACGAGCGACTTCTCCTCGAGGAACACAAACAACCAGGAAGTAGCAAACAGGCGGTTTAAATTGGTTTTCAGCAGTTAGTTACCTGGAAAGTTTCGGTCAGGACCGAAGGTGTTTCGATGTCGCAGATTATTGCCCAACAATGGACGGGGCGGGGGGAGGGGGGGGAGGGGGGGGGGAGGGGGGGCGGGGCGGTGACCGAGTTCCTGAACTTCCTGGCAGCCACAGGACACGCGCGAGAGGAGGTGTTGTGGGCGTGGCCCTGGATGGATATGCCCATATATGGATTAATTGTTGCCTCCATACGTCTAATGACCGGGCCGAGCTGCGGCTCATCGGGAGGACCTTCTGGGTCACGTGGAGCCGGGAAGGAGACGCTCTTCTTCAAGTTACACAATGTCTGACAACTTGGAATATATATATATATATATATATATATTTATATATATATTATATATATATATATATTTATATATATATATATATATTATATATATATTTATATGTGTATATATATATATATTTTTTATATAAATATATATATAATATGAGATACTAAGTCATAATTATAAGATACTAAGTCATAAATATGAGATAGTAAGTCATAATTATAAGATGTTAAGTCATAATAATGAGATTCTTAGTTATAATTATGAGATAGTAAGTCATAATTATGAGATAGTAAGTCATAATTATGAATAATGAGATAAGTCATCATTATAAGATGCTAAGTCATAATTATGAGATAATAAGTTATAATTTGTAGATAGTAAGTCATAATAATTAGATGCTAAGTCATAATTACAAGATGCTAAGTCATAATAATGAGATACTAAGTCATAATTATGAGATAGTAAGTCTGAATAATGAATAATGAGTTACTAAGTCATAATTTTGAGATACTAAGTCATAATTTGGATTTACAGGTGGCGTCAATGGGCTTCCAGACCAAAGTGAGGCTCTGTTTAAATCAGGTCACATGGTCTCTATTCATTGATTGAGAGGAAGCTGTTTGGTCCATAACTCATTCACGATCATCTCAACAGGGAAACACACAAAGTGCCGTATTGTCACCTCGTTAATCATTTCACGGATATTTAAATCATTAATTGTGAGTAAATGTGATTGTTTCTCCGTCGTCGTCAGTGTTCTCCCACTTCCAGCTGCAGCATGTCAAAATTCACAACCCAAATTAATCCAAAAAATGATCCCATTATTCCAATCTTGAATAATTGGATCATACTTAATATGCTTTAACCTCCATTACACTTCCTTTATTCACAACAATGGGAACAAAGGAATGTAGGTTAAGGATGTCATCCTCAAGCAATACGGATCCACTTGGGGGATCTTACTCTATTATAAATCACGTGACTCTGACCTCCAATGGGTTTCCCCTCCTCATGTGAACAAAGCACATCATTTATATTATAAATGGTGGATTTACCCTCTGGTTGGTCTATTTAGAGTCTGAGCCCTTTAGAACTGATCCTATAGTCCTGGTTTAAAGTCGTCCACCTCCACACGGCCTGCTACCTTTTAATTTGTTATAATAAATAGTTTGGAATCAATCCCATGACCATCTTTAACTTTACAATTATACATGTTTTAATCATTGGCTTCAAGTGTTGGATGAACAGATTCAACCCCAGAGGAAGATGGAGCTCCAGAGTCAGCTGATGCAGCATCAGGTACACACACACACACACACACACACACACACAACGAGCCGGCCGGAGTTCCTCATATTTTATTAATGCGTCACGAACATCCAACTCCAGCACCGCTGACATTTGATATAAGCCTTTAAGATATTATCAGACACATTTTACTACATCGAGGTCAAGAAACGCTCCCACACTGCTGCGTGTCCCTCTGGGTGATGTGTTGCAGCTGATAACACATAATGATAAACACATAATGATAAACACATAATGATAAACACATAATGATAAACACATAATGGTAAACACATAATGGTCAACATATGCAAGAGACACGTATTTGGGTTTGGGCCTAATGAAGTGTGAACGCCTTGAATAGGTGATGTAAACACACACACTCTGTAATGCTAACGTATAGAGTTCCCCTCATGGAGCGACTAAAATAGTCTGACGGTGCTTAATTAAAACATACCCGAAAATATATAATAAACCATAGCGGAGCATTACAATTATATATAAAAGGAAAGGAGACAGAGTCGTGGTGGACTCAGAGCGGCGGCCACAAAGAACACCACAGACAACAATCGTGTTGTGTTCTGCGCGGCTCTCACTGCTCCGTGAGTTGGCTGCAGGAGGTGTTAATTAAGAAGCTCCGCCAGCGCAGCACAAATTACAGTGGAAAGAATAACCACGGCCTCAGAACCGGCTGCGAAGACGCAGCGGAATTAGTTCAAAAATAATTGTCCAATTAATTGTTTTTTTCCTCCTTTTGGCCACGCGGAGGCTGCAGGGTCGTGAGGCGGGAGAGAGGAACCCTGAGCTGGAGTACACCAGCCACCAGGCACCTGCACAGGTAGACCCCGATAGTGGTGCTCAAGCTCCTCCCCTTTTGCCCTGGATGAGAAAAGTGCCCTTTCTGCTGGAGTCACATTTTTTCTTCATTAGTAAGTATTTAAGAATAAAAATTACTCTCTGTCATCAGTTTCCACTCGGATGTGTTTTGATATCTGACGGGGCATTTATTCGAGTTCTGGTGAGAATTTCGCCCCGACATGCTCCGCATCGCTCACAAGCCCCTCCCCCCCCCTCCTCTTCCTCCTCGTGCGTTTATTATATGCCATTTTTCGCTCCGATCATTTTGTAAATGAAAACAATTTGTAATTGTGAATAGAAAATCATTTTGTTTAGCTCTCATGTCTCGCGACACAATGTGTTTCAGGTGTTGCGTAGCAACCAACTTCTTGCTAACTTTAAGTTACAGCGATCAATAGATAAATCATTTTGGCGATGGGGGGCCCTTCTTTTTACGTGAGCACCTGAACCCCGACATGTCCGACACGTGCCTGCCAGCCTCTATACGCCGTGTGCAGACGCAGGAGGACCTGCCACCTGCACAATGGAGCCGAGATTTGTTTATCCAGTTAATGCTGCTCGGTGAAGAGGATGAAGAGGGTGAAGAGGGGGAGGTTGACTGAGGAACGTTTGGGAACAGCTGCTGCAGGACGAGTCGGGTTGTCCTTGAACTTCAATCTTTTTGTACCTTTTGGGCCCGACGAGCGAGAAGAGGACAGCGTGCTATAAATAATTCCTCCTCATTATAGTGCACATGTTTGTCACACTGATGTATAACTGAGCGCGTGCATGTGGCCCCCTGTGGTGAGGAAGGGACGGGCAAATGTCTGAATGTTGTGTTTGCAGTCAGAATGTTGTGTTCTTAAATATATAAATCATGTTGTGAAATGCTCAGAGCTTCCTGCTCAGCGCTGAGGCTAGTGGTGCGTTCAGGGAGCACCGTGAGTCTTATCCAATGGCTGCAGCTGATCGGAGAAACCAGGTGAGCTTCTTTCAGAACATATTGTTCTGCAGGGAGGTAGCAGTCACTCATCCTGGCTTCCTGTTACTCAGACGTTTGACACTGACTGAATCGTGCGTGGTGACTGTCATGCCCACACTCACCCGACTCATCCCGACAGCTGTCCACGGAGCTGCGTGACGTCATCCGCGGGCTCAGACACACCGATCGGAGACGAGTGCGTCGGCGATGGAGGCGTCACTCACAGCCGCGGGCGGCGCGGGAGAGTCGGCGGGCCGGCCTCACTCACATGATCCTCCAGAGCGGTCCACAGGGCAGAGGAGGAACATTCGTTATCTCAGTGACCTCACGAGGAGCCCCACGGGAGGCTTACAGTGGGGTGGAGGAGGAGGAGGAGGAGGAGGATGGGCGGGGGGGGGTGATGGTTCATGGTTTCAGCCTGTTGCCATTTTACTGGACCATTTGAGATGCGCCCCCTGCTGGTATCAGACTGAAGTGCCTCTCCTCTTCAGGGGCGGCAGGAGGTCACTGCTCGTTGAAGGGCACAGCAGGGCCCGCTGTTTGAGGGCCCGGCCACTAGGGGCGCTGGCTTCTAGGGAGAAGGAGGGAGTTATTTATCTGCTCAGCGTTGATGTGCCACACATTATTGACAGTTCATCCCATGTTTGCATTCCTGTGCATCCAGAGAAATGTAAGTTATGATGTTTATTTGTTGTTTTTATTGTTATCTTTTATAATCTGTAATTGCAGTCTGCAGAAGAAGCGGTAGAAATATTTAAATGCTGCACAGTTCCTTATCATTTTACCTTCATGCATATAATGCTGACAGTGAGGCACAACGGAAAATGAGCAAACTAGATTATATATTATTATCCCGCTGTAACTATCGGATACTTTCACTTCATAGTTTGCTGGGTGTTGTAGCTCAGATATAAATGATTAGATATATGCAGCTAGACTGTGGTCTTTATGATGAATGAACTGTTGTAAAGGTTTAAAATGTATTGTTTATCTTTTCAGAACCACACACACACACACACACACACACACACCATTACATCAAGTCTCGGGAACATAAGAGTGCATTCTAGTCCTTTAGTCACGTCTGCAGTGGAGCTCTCCGTAACCTTTAGATGGTAAATCCTCCTCTCAGATGGTCTTATGTATTAAACTGAGCTAAGTGCCCATCTCCAGCTGCTTCAGTCTGAGAGGCTTCAAAGTCAAACACGTGCGTGTTGCTGAGCCGGAGTTCAGCCTGAAGAGGTGGTGCCGACTTTCCCAGGAAACCGTGTCTCTCCCTGTCATCGTCCATGCATCGTATTCCCTCTGTTTAAGACAATAAATAACGTGTTCATCATCATGTGTCGTGGCTGAAGTGCTCATTTGCATATAAGGACACATACATGTCACACATAAATAAATGAAGAAATACGTGTGGACACATAAACAGAGAGATAAATAAATACAGAAATGTAGAAATATATTTATTTAATGATCCTGTTGAGTTATAACTTATATTTATTCATTCCTGTATTTATTTATACATTTATTGAAGCATTTATTTATTTATACATTTATTTAAGCATTTATCTATTTATTCTTGTATTTATTCATGCATTTATTTATGTATACTTAAGTCATTTTATGTCCTCCCTACGTTTAGCAGCGGCTGAACGCTTCTCACTCACTATTCCAGAAACCTTGTTTTATTCCAAAGCTCTCCAGGGAGCCGCTGCCCTAATTTCTCGCTTTCCAAATGGGATTTCAGTGAAAGTGAAGGTGAATAATTTGTTGGAGGCCTCAAAATGAAAGATAATGCTTTTCAGGTTCAGGCAGCAGCAACGTGTGTCCAACCAGATGCTTCAGAGTTACCGAGCGCAAGGTCACCGCGTTACTGAAGAGGAGAGTGTGTATGGAATATAGATTGTATTTATTTATAAGGACACTCTGTCAGCCACAGGCTGTACAAATAGAATTTCATCTGTGACTTCTGGAGGAAGTCATTTTTTTTATTGTGTCAGTATGTAGATAAAAGAATACCATATGTCATCATACTTTTAGAGTATAGCGTATAAACTTAAAGATGTGGGCTGATGCAAAGAGAGACTCCTCCGGGGTTCAAAGGAGGCCTACGAAAGTAACCATGTACCGGAGGTTTAAAAACACTCCAAAGCAGCCAAAAGAAAAAATATATAGTTTTTGAGTTTTGAATTCGTGAGAAAAGTAAACCTGTCAGAGTGTTGTTGCTATGGTTACGTTGCCCTGTGACACATGTCAGAAGTCTGAGCTCGTCACTGCAGACGAGTCACAGGCAGAACCCTGTGGTTCTGGAAGGGGCTTTGTGGTTCTACCAAGAACATCACCGACTGGAGAACTCTTCTTTAGTTTGAGGCACCTTATAGGTTCTTTGAAGACCTCTTTAAAGAACCCTGGTTTGAAAGGTTCTTCAAGGCACCATTATATGGTTATTTGAAGAACTCTTTAAGGAACTGGTTAGAACCCTAGTTGGAAAGGTTCTTTGTGGAACCAGAAATGGTTCTTCTATGGCATCACTCTGAAGAACCATATTCGGTTCTAAATGTCTCCTCCATGTTTCCGGTTGCTTGTTGTTGTTTTATTCACCAGCTCAGGGTATTTCTGCTTCAGTTGACTTTTGATTACATTCCAGGCATTGTCAGAATATTTGGGCATCAACATCTTTCTGTTGAACGCTGACTGGTGTGGGAGCAGCGGGGGGGAGGCGGGGGGGGGCAGCGGGGGGTGCATTGTGCTGCCGGTGGGAAGCAATACAAGAAGAAGAGGTTTCATAACGCGGGGAGGAAGATAAACAGGAGCAACAACACCAGCAGTCTGCCGGCGCGCTGGAGATGGAGCCCAGCGTGGGATCCTGGATCCAGAGCCGGTGAAACAACCAATCGCTGAAGCGGAGCGCCGTGACATCATCGGGACCCGGCCGGGGTCACGTGACGCACGGCCAATGAAAAGACGTGACCATGGAGTCACGCCACGGCGACTTTAATGAAGACGGATCAACGCTCTGAGAGGAGGGTGAGCTTTGAGATGCAGTTTATTTTTACATCTGCACAACAGTTGTTTGTTTTCTCCTTCCTGGATGTGGAATAGAATAATAATAGAATCCCTCTGAACACGTGTTCACC
Organism: Pseudoliparis swirei; assembly: GCF_029220125.1. Taxonomy (NCBI): domain Eukaryota; kingdom Metazoa; phylum Chordata; class Actinopteri; order Perciformes; family Liparidae; genus Pseudoliparis; species Pseudoliparis swirei. Next base: position 1,332,791 of record NC_079406.1, on the reverse strand, counting down.
TCCACGCGGCGCGGCCTCCAGGCACGGAGCCGGGGAGGAGGTCACGATGCTCGCTTACGATGCTCGCTTACGATGCACACTGACGCTGATGCTCCCCGATGGAAGGGCTCCGGGGGGGGGAGGGGGGGGTCCTCGTGTATTTGGGGTTTTCCTCCCAGCTCCTTCCACCTGGTGTGTGATGTGATTGCATGATGAGGGGCAGCGTCTCTGAAGGAAGGAACGTGTTCCGTCAGAATCAAACCTGCAGCCTAAATAACGGACGTGAGGCTGAGGAGCAGCTCAAGTCTGCTAGGAAATGAAAAATACAGCAGCGACAACGAGAAGTGATTATCCGCTGAATGTTTGATGCGCCCACCGTTTCCAAATACCAACACGGCACACACACACACACACACACACACACACACTTCATTCCTCTCCGAGTGCTCAGCCACCTGAAGGGATGCAGCCGCATGTCGATGCATAAATACTCATAAACTATCCAGAGGGAGGACCTCACCGCAGGAGGAAGAGCCGGGTAACCAGGTGTGTGTGTGTGTGTGTGTGTGTGTGTGTGTGTGTGTGTACACGTGTATATGTGTGTGTATATGTTTGTGTGTGTATATGTGTGTGTGTGTATATGTGTATGTGTGTATATGTGTATGTGTGTATATGTGTGTTTATGTGTGTGTGTGTGTGTGTGTTCCTGGTGCTGAAATGAGATTTAATGTTGAAATACTGCCGCCCCAGACGGCTGTAACTGCCCCGTCGTTGTCAGGGTCCACCACAGTAAACAGGGTGTGTGTGTGTGTGTGAGTGTGTGAGTGTGTGAGTGTGTGTGTGTGTGTGTGGTTGTGGGTGTGTCAGCTGGATGTCCATCCATCACGGGGATGAGTCCACTTTAATGCTCAATGTCGCGGGAGGTTCATGGATTCATATTCTGACACGCCGTGTTGCCGATAACACGGATTCTCAAACCTCTCAAACTTTCATGGAGGAGATACATTCTGCTGAGGCAGGAAATCAAACCTCTGATGGACCCTTTGGATCCACTGGTTCTGACCACACGATGGAATCCAATCAAACCTCTGATGGACCCTTTGGACCCACTGGTTCTGACCACACGATGGAATCCAATCAAACCTCTGATGGACCCTTTGGACCCACTGGTTCTGACCACAGCCCTCCAGCCCTCTGAGTCCAGAGCTTCTGTTCCTTTTCACTCCCAATGTCCACATCACAAAACAATTAGTTTTTATTAAGGATCGATTTTCTTTTTATTAAAAAAGAAAGAGCCTCTGAAGTCTGAACCCTCATAACTCACACACACACACACACACACACACACACACACACACACACACACACACGCACACACACTGAACACACAGGACGACCCCAAGAAGAAACTGGAAGCAACAGCCATCATAGTATGTTCCTATCCTAAATTATTATAATCAAATAAATCAGAAAATTAATAGAAAAGAAAGAAAAATAATAAAGAAAATAAAAAAATGATATATATATATACATAATTAATTATTTTCTTCAAAAAAAATAAAAAAATCAGAAATAATATATATATCATTTTCTTTTCTTTATTATTTTTCTTTATTTTTTATTAATTTTCTGATTTATTTGATTATAATAATTTAGGATAGGAATATATAAGCATATTTTGCTTCTACCTTTACCTTTTCAGTCTTTATGTTTTTATATATATATATATATGTATATCTATATATATAGATATACATCTTCCATATAAATACGTTTCAATCCCACTTATAACCCTCAAGAATTGATTTTTAAATAATCCTTTTGAAAACCAGAAATGAGTTCACCATTCTTACATCCATTTTAACATTGTTCCATAATTGGACTCCTACAATAGAAACACATCTTCTTTTAACCCCTTTTTCAGCCTTTTGTTCAGTAAACTTACAAACATCTCACATCTCATTGACTCATGTATTGACTTCACGTAAACTGACTCAGCGTTACACGACTTTAAATGAGTAACATTGCATCTATTATATCTGCCGACACACTTTGTGACAGCGGCCTAATTGACTCATCTGGAGAGGTTCAGTCATGTCCTGAGACGCTTTCAGTCACGTCTCCATCTCAGTGAGGAGAGAACAATGAACTCCTCGCTGATGCTAAATGCCAAATGTCCCAACACTGAATAACTGTAATCATGTGTCCAGTAATTAGAGCTGTTGCACAATGACATTTAATGTTGTGACCTTTCGTAGGAAAGTATTTGATCAACACGACCTGGGCTGACAGCCTCGTGGCGGCGGCAGCACGACTGAAGAGTTGACCTTCAGCGAGGGGTTGACCTTCAGCGAGGGGTTGACCTTCAGCGAGGCGCTGACACGTCTCTGAAGAGATGAGACTCCCTCGTGCTGTAGTGTCATCTCGGGAAGAACTGAAGTTGCTCCATTCAACGAGCCGAGGCTACACAGGCGTGGGAAATAATATGAGTCTCCTCTTAAGTTTATAATGAAACCATTAACTATGAAGCATGGAAAGAAAAACAAGTGCAATGGGAAGAAAGAGCAGCTGAGATGTCTTTGAAGGAGACGAGATGAGGAGCAGCTGGGCGAAGGTTGACAGGCAGGTGGCTCGTCCAATCAGATGACTGCATGAGCTCATTGCGGTCCTGGGACGCAGCGTGTCAACTAATGCAACGAAGAAGAGGAAAACAGTTTCTGAGGAAGGTCACCAAGCCGAGGGTCAAAGGAAGATGATGCATGTTGCCGCGTCGGCTGCATGCCGAGGAGCCGAGCTCGGGCCGACCGAAAGGAAAGTGAGGAAGCAGCTTGTGGAAGACCCTGGAGGCGGAGCTCAGGTTGACAGGCAGGTGGCTCGTCCAATGAGATGAGGGTGTTGTCACAGCAACTTCAACTGATACAAAAGAAAAACAGCTTTTGAAGAAGCGTTAAGGACGCGAGGCGAGGACGCGAGGCGAGGACGCTTGGCTGCATTGGAGAGGAACATGACAAAGCAATAATATCAAAGGTATGAGACATAAAGTTGGACATCTGAATACATATTCTTTCTAACACTTCTTCACCGAGAAAAAGCATTATATAAATTAAATGGATTATTAAAAGGAGAGATTTAGATGCATCAGTTATACACAAAAAATATCCAAAAGACTGATAATTAAATAACTAAATAATCATGTCTTGACGCTCATGGAGTTGGATCGGCACTCAGGGGATGAAAAAGGACATTGGAACATCTCTGTGTCGCCCTATTTCTATTCATGTGTGAGTGTCAATTGTTTGTTAATAGTTTAACTTCTTCAACTTTCTAATGCTATGACATAATTATAGTGGCTGCTCCCTGTCGGCCAATTAGAGGCGTTGAAATGCATCCCGACGTCGCGGTGTGACTCACTGCAGTCAGGAGGAGGGGCACGCCGCGGAAATCCATCCGCACAAAGAAAGCAGACATTTAATCACTTATGCTTTAAAAATGACGGCAGCTTCAATGACAACGCTGGTGTGTGTGTGTGTGTGGGGGTGGAGTCAACACATCTTTCATAATAAGTGCCCTCCACACGTCATCAGAGGCCGCTCTGTACAGAAAGATGAGACTTCCTAATCTCTCTTAAAGAAATAAAAGAAGACGTTGAACACGCCTGGCGGGTTCCAGTGTTATTCCATTTTTGTCCTTCTTCACTCCCTAAACTTTTAAAGTCGATGTGATCAGTGGCTGGAGAGGGGCATGACACACGGTGAGTGTTGAGCAGCAAACTTATTGAAATGGAGGTTTGAGAATATAAAACAAAACGTCCTTGAGTCACAATGAACCGGATTCCTTCTCTCTTCAATCATCAACTCTGCTTCCAGTCTTGGACTCAGATGACTCAACTCCATCTCCTCTCTGTGACGTCTGATCCTAGAGATGCATTCAAACTCAATGCATCCAGACATGACGCGTACACATGATGACGATAGCCAGATTGACCGTTAAGCCTCTCAGTTGTTTGACTAACACCTCGCAGCAAGAAGGGAACCTTGTCATCACAGAGGTTACATGTTCTACATATTCTCCAAATTCTCCATATTCTTAATCTCAATTTTCTCCATATTCTCCATATTCTCTATATATGGGGTGCTCAATACGTAGATCGCAATCTACCAGTCGATCGCCGCGTAGTATTGGTGGATCGCATGACATTAAAAAAAATTGTCCCGCCCCCTGAAATCTCCGCCTGCCACCCTGTAATTTTCTCTATAGCGCCAAATTACAGCAGAATAATGTTCTTTTGTTTACTTCCCTCTCACGTGGTCGGCCTCTGCTTCACAGCTACTGCATTGACTCAGTAGCTCATCGTTAGCTCATCGTTAGCTCATCATTAGCTCATCGTTAGCTCATCGTTAGCTCATCAGTAGCTCATCAATAGCTCATCGGTAGCTCATCAATACCATTGAGCCTGCTGATCAAAATTGATTTAGCCTTTTCTGTTCTCCCGTTCTGTTTCTGTTGATTACAACTCATACGTCTCTGTTTGTGGGACTGAAGCTGAAGAAAGAAGCTGAAGCATGAAGCTGAAGCAAGAAGCTGAAGCATGAAGCTGAAGAAAGAAGCTGAAGCATGAAGCTGAAGCAAGAAGCTGAAGCATGAAGCTGAAGCAGGAAGTTGAAGCAAGAAGCTGAAGCATGAAGCTGAAGAAAGAAGCTGAAGCATGAAGCTGAAGCAAGAAGCTGAAGCATGAAGCTGAAGCAGGAAGTTGAAGCAAGAAGCTGAAGAAAGAAGCTGAAGCATGAAGCTGAAGCAAGAAGCTGAAGCAGGAAGCTGAAGCAAGAAGCTGAAGCAGGAAGTTGAAGCAAGAAGCTGAAGCAAGAAGCTGAAGCATGAAGCTGAAGCAGGAAGTTGAAGCAAGAAGCTGAAGCAAGAAGCTGAAGCATGAAGCTATCGGCGCCTCCTCCCTGTGCGTCTCCGTCATGTATAAATGATGCTGCGGCGCGATGAGGTCGGCCGCTGCTGCTGGGTTAAAAATAGATGCTGTAATGATTGAGGAAACAAAAGGTAAACGCTTTTTAAATGGAGACGCGCCGAACATGAACACTCAGAGTCTAAGTGTCAGTCTGCTCTTCTTCTGCACTAAGACCACCATTCACCGTCTCTGTTGTTGTTGCTATTGTGTTGTCTTTAATGTATTTCTTTATTGATCCTGCTCTGAGTACATCACGTGTAGCCGGAGTCAGATTCCATGTATGTGCTCACGGACACGGCTAATAGAGCTGATTCTGCTTCTGAGACCTTCCTCCTCAAGCTAGAGCTTCTATTTTGTCTGACCGTGTCCAAACGCTGTGAGCCGAGTGTTACGGAACATTTCACATCTTCTTTTTGCATTTTACACCTTCGAAGGAAGGTGATTCTGTGAGTCTGACAGCGGCTCGCAGACAGGATTACAGCGTGACCTTCACGTGACCTTCCTCCTGAAACCCACTGAAACGCACGGATAGCAGAGCGGTCAGGAATGTTGAGGAGCTGAGATACGGAGGGAGGAATGAGGGAGGAGCTTTGGCAGCTTGTTAGCTAACGGTGTAACAACGTCTGCTAATGGGTTCAATAATCTGTGAAGAGATAACACGAGCTGACAGATGAGTGTTCTATTGTCATAAAGGTCATGATCATAAAGTAATAAGATCATTAAGTAATAAGATCATTAAGTAATAAGATCATAAAGTAATAAGATTCTTAAGTAATAAGATCATTAAGTCATAAGATCATAAAGTAATAAGATCATTAAGTAATAAGATCATTAAGTAATAAGATCATAAAGTAATAAGATTCTTAAGTAATAAGATCATTAAGTCATAAGATCATTAAGTAATAAGATTCTTAAGTAATAAGATCATTAAGTCATAAGATTATTAAGTCATAAGATCATTAAGTAATAAGATCATTAAGTAATAAGATCATTAAGTAATAAGATCATAAAGTAATACGATTCTTAAGTAATAAGATCATTAAGTCATAAGATCATAAAGTAATAAGATTATTAAGTCATAAGATCATTAAGTAATAAGATCATTAAGTCATAAGATCATAAAGTAATAAGATCATTAAGTAATAAGATCATTAAGTCATAAGATTATTAAGTAATAAGAACATTAAGTCATAAGATCATAAAGTAATAAGATTATTAAGTCATAAGATCATTAAGTAATAAGATCATAAAGTAATAAGATTATTAAGTAATAAGATCATTAAGTCATAAGATCATAAAGTAATAAGATTATTAAGTAATAAGATCATTAAGTAAAAGCATGAAGAGCATAATGCTCCACCAGGTGATGGTGTAGCCTCATGAAGGTGAGTACGGTCCATTCACTGTGACATCATCATGAGCTCCACCTGGAGGATGATGATGTCATCATGAGCTCCACCTGGAGGATGATGAGGTCATCATGAGCTCCACCTGGAGGATGATGAGGTCATCATGAGCTCGACCTTGAGGATGATGAGGTCATCATAAGCTCGACCTGGAGGATGATGAGGTCATCATGAGCTCGACCTGGAGGATGATGAGGTCATCATGAGCTCGACCTGGAGGATGATGAGGTCATCATGAGCTCGACCTGGAGGATGATGAGGTCATCATGAGCCCCACATGTGAACCATGAGGTCATCACAGCTGGTCCCACATCCACAGTAATGAGCCGGATTATTGTCAAGAAATAACCGGTCTCAGGTAATATGTGAAGTCATGTGGACACAAAGGTGAGAAAGCTCAAAAGCATCTCACACACACACACACACACACACACACACACACACACACACACACACACACACACACACACACACACACACACACACACACACACACACACACACACACACACACACACACACACACACACACACACACACACACACACACACACACACACACACACACACACACACACACACACACACACACACCTGTTACACTCCCCTCTGGTTTCTGGTTCAGGCGTTTAGCTCGTAATGTTCCAGCTGAACAAAACTTTAAATTGGGGTTCATGTTGGTGTGTTCCAGGTGAGTGCAGCTGGTGGTTACCGTGGTTACGGTGCTCGGGGAGTCCATCGGCTTCCAAATGAAACTTTAAAAATACAAATTGAAAACTGAGCGTCTGCGTGTGGACGCAGCAGGACTGGAGTCAGAGCACCGTGAACAGTCAAGAGGTGGAAGTCATATTATATATATTATATATATATATATATATATATATATATATATATATAGGAAGTCATCAGAGTCCGTGGAGCATCGTGATGATGAGAGCGTTGTGAGGAGTATGACTACAGGTCCACATGAGCTTCTCTTACTCTCTCCCTCTACTCTGTTCCACGGGGTCTGAATATATATATATATATATATATATTTATATATATGTAATATATATAATATATAATACATATATATATATACAATACATATATATAATATATATATATATATTCAGACCCTATTTGTATGTATATATATCATATATATTCTATATATATATATATATTAAAAATATATATGTATTATATATATATATATATATATATATATTTACTCCTCTGCTATAGTCCATTCTCTCCCTTCACACGGGCCTGCTGCAGTACATCCAGCCGGTGAAGCTATTTGAAGTAATTTGAAGTTATTGAAGCTATTTGAAGTTATTTTTACCATCCTGGTGACTGAGCTGCCGTAAAGAGGCAATCTGGGTCCTGATGGTCTGACGGCTCAATCAGCCGCTCGCTGCCCTGCAAAGGAGACGAGGCTCCGAGCCGCGCATTGATTTCCTTCCCTCTCTCCTCTCTCACGTTGTCTTTGCCGTCACGTGGTCCCTGTGGAACGCGTGTGGGTGATTCTCCTCTCAGACAGGAGGCGGTTCTGCTCTCTGGGCTCGGTGTGAGCCTCTCCTCCTCCAGCACAGTGGAGACCTGCAGCAGCGTCACATGTGATACCGCATCAGGCCACAAGAGGGGGAGGCACCACCTCTTTCATTCCCAGTGGCAGGTGACAGGCTTCCCGTGGAGCCCTCCACAGGAGGAGAAGCAGCCGCAGGGATCTCAAAGGGACCAGAGGCCCCAATCACGGCCTCCTCCTGCTGTGAGAGCCGCTCCTCCCACTGCAATCTCTCTTATGAATATGCTGAATGCTGCGCGCGACTATCGGCCCGAATCTCTATTTTGCAGCTGTCATTTAGATTTGTATCACAAGCTGGGGAATATCAAAGCATCAGGAGGGCCTGCAGTGCTGTCTGTTGGCCGGTAGGGGGAAATGTGTGCATATTAAGTGGTTGAGTCACTGCCAAAGAGCTTTTACTCCAGTGCAGGACCTCACCGGTTTAAGGCAAACACTTTAATTATAAACTGGATCAATTATTGAAAACAGGCCTTGAGTCTAGAATGGTTTAATGTGTATGAACTATTTATAAATAACTATATTCACAATGCCACGGGAAGTGATTCTGGGAACATGAATGAGGGGTTTGAGGTAAGTTCTGGGAAGCATCTTTATTCTGTAAGTTGCCTTAAAGGCATCTCAATGTCTCAGGCCATCAGCTCCGTAGCTGGTGACCTCCTCACGGAGGCCAGACTCAGGATTATTAAAACCCGACTAGCAGGAGCGGCTTCTTCATGTCGTTGGATGTTTTTACGATGACATTAATCATCCTCACCTTACCTCACCTTGTCCCTGTTGCCATGGGAATGTTAGATGTTAAAACTTTCCATGATGTCGGCACCTGTGAAGAAAGTGAGCGTGCTCTGTAACCTTTATGTTGGCTTCTTGTGTGTGTGTGTGTGTGTGTGAGCACTGGTGTGTGTGTTTGCGTATTTCATTAATGCACCTTCATATATATATGCATTTATTCATATAAATAGGCTTTATTGTATATATCTGCATTTTTTTCATATATATAATATATATTTAGGCATTTTTCATATATATTATATATATATATACATGCATTTGTTCATATGTATTTATATACAGGCATTATTTCCTACATATATAGGCATGATGGACCTGATGGATGTGAGCAGTAATATCTGGGGTCTCCCAGAGGAGACACTGTGTTCTCATATAACTGAAGTGTCTTTAATCACATGTTGAGGTTCATGACAGAACAAAGATGGACACTTGTCAAGTGTAAACCTGCCCACAGATCCATTATTGATCCCCTCTGTGGGCTCAGCGCTCCCCGAGCGTCGTCTCTCAGGCTGTGGGTCGATGGGCTGGTGACCACTTACACTGAAGACACTTAGTGGTGCAGAGGAGGAGATGTTATCTTCATGTTCCCTTAACAGAAGCTGACAGCCGGGCGGCTCCAGACTCACGCCGTGGTATCTGGTCATGTGACAAGCAGCATATGATAACTAGAATGGGCACTCGGTAGAGCGCATACCTTCGCATATCACAAGATTGGGCATTGAATTATGAACATTTTGGCATTAGTTGCATGCCAATTGGACAAAAATTTTTCGTGCTATGGTAAAAAAAGAGTTTGACTTTTCCATGACCTTGACCTTGACCTTTGACCCAATTGATCCCAAAATCTAATCAAATGGTCCCCGGATAATAAAAAATCATCCCACCAAATTTCATGCGATTCGGTTCAATACTTTTTGAGTTTTGCGAATAACACGCATACAAATAAATAAATAAATACACGGCGATCAAAACATAACCTTCCGGCATTTTCAATGCGAAGGTAATCAGATAACCACCTGACCACCAGCTCCCATTCAGAGGCCTGGTTCATGGCAGCGTTGCAGCCTGTGTACTCATGAATATATAGCAGTAAAGTGCAGCTGAACAAGGTTGGGGGGGGGGGGTCTCCGACCTGCAGGTGTGTGTGCTGCATCCCGATAGGAGCAGCCCGAGACGGGCAGCTCTGCTTCACGGAGCCGCCGGCCTCAGAGATCAATACAGATTCACTTCTACATCTCAGAGGTGAAAATGATGTTTATTTTACCCGAAAAGTGACTGATGGGCATTTTGTAGACGTCACATGACCTGCAGCCGGAGGATGACGTCATGACCTGCAGCCAGAGGATGACGTCATGACCTGCAGCCGGAGGATGACATCATGACCTGCAGCCAGAGGATGACGTCATGACCTGCAGCCGGAGGATGACATCGTGACCTGCAGCCAGAGGATGACGTCATGACCTGCAGCCAGAGGATGACATCGTGACCTGCAGCCGGAGGATGACGTCATGACCTGCAGCCGGAGGATGACATCGTGACCTGCAGCCGGAGGATGACGTCATGACCTGCAGCCAGAGGATGACGTCATGACCTGCAGCCGGAGGATGACATCGTGACCTGCAGCCGGAGGATGACGTCATGACCTGCAGCCAGAGGATGACATCGTGACCTGCAGCCGGAGGATGACGTCATGACCTGCAGCCGGAGGATGACATCGTGACCTGCAGCCATGACGTCACTCTGAAGGCCATCAGGAGAAGAAGACACAACATAATGTTAAAGATATTAATATACCACAAAACACAAAGCAACGTAGAAACAACACACATATTCACACACACACACACTGTCCACCCTCACACCGGACACATAATTGATTCTGTATATACATAAATATATATATATATATATACATATTTATATCAATATATACATATATAAATATTTATATAAATATATATATACAGTATATATACAGTATACCACAGAAGAAGACACCAGCAGAACGTCACGCAGCCATCACGGCTTCATCACGCGGAGACGATCAACATTCAGTTTCAGGTCCAGACTTTGACCCCAAGGTCAGACGAGTGACTCACACATTCCTGTCCGGCCCTGAATGAGCGTGACCTCCTGCGTGACCTCTAGAATCAATGACCACGTGTTCAGAGGTGGAGGGAGGCGTGTGAGGGTCCGACAACGTGATCACGGACCTGGATCTATGGAGACGAGATGTTAAAATAACCTGTATGAATACATGTGTGTAGGTGTGTGTGTAGGTGTGTGTATGTGTGTGTATGTGTGTGTAGGTGTAAGTATGAATAAAAATCTTTACGAGTTGAGTCTTTAAGTCTTATACAGACAGCTGTGGAGGCTGAGCTTTAAATATGTGTAAATCTGATGTGATGCACAACAACTGTTGATGGACTCAACCATCCCGTCCCCATGTGTGTGTGTGTGTGTGTGGGGGGGGGGGGGTTGCATCACTACCTCCTGAGACAGGAGCGTGAACCTCCTCCTGACTTTAAACATGACAGCTGTGAGACGTCCTCGCCCCCTCACCTCGTTCAGGACCAGTCAGCTTGATCTGCAGCGAGGAACCAGCCGATGAATTATAGAGCGCTTTGATTTGAGACATGAGCGTGACCCCCCCCCCCCACACACACACACACACACACACACAGAGCGTCGGTGTGAGAGGCAGTGATGCCTTCAGGCTCAGGGGGAGAAACAGAGCGTCGGTGTGAGAGGCAGTGATGCCTTCAGGCTCAGGGGGAGAAACAGAGCGTCGGTGTGAGAGGCCGTGATGCCTTCAGGCTCAGGGGGAGAAACAGAGCGTCGGTGTGAGAGGCAGTGATGCCTTCAGGCTCAGGGGGAGAAACAGAGCGTCGGTGTGAGAGGCCGTGATGCCTTCAGGCTCAGGGGGAGAAACAGAGCGTCGGTGTGAGAGGCTGTGATGCCTTCAGGCTCATGAATGCTGGGATTAAGAACCAGAGAACACTCTTGAGTTATCATAAATCCTTTAATATATGAAAGGGGCATATTTTAAGACACAATATACAGTGTAACAGACCGTGACCCACGTGACCCCCGTGTCCGAGGCTCTAGGAGTTCTCGTAGTTTCTGTGGAGAGAAGAAGACGAACGACTGTGGAACCAGACGGTCGTCACGCTGGTGTAAGACAGACAGACAGACAGACAGACAGACAGACAGACAGACAGACAGACAGACAGACAGACACAGACACAGACACAGACACAGACACACACACACACACACACACACACACACACACACACACACACACACACACACACACACACACACACACACACACACACACACACACACACACACACACACACGTTGTTAAACAAGCGAACACCAGGAAGTCGCTTCTGCATCGTCACCACGGCGACGGGCAGATTATTGGCATCCAGACACGGTGGCAGAGCGTTTAGTGAGAGCTGCAGGTGTGTGTGTCTGTGTGTCTGTCTATGTGTGTCTGTGTTGCTGTGTGTTTCTGTGTGTGTGTGTGTGTCTGTCTGTCTGTCTGTGTGTCTGTTTGTGTCTGTGTTGCTGTGTGTTTCTGTGTGTGTTTGTGTCTGTGTGTGTGTCTGTGTTGCTGTGTGTTTGTGTGTGTGTGTTTCTGTGTTTGTGTCTGTCTGTCTATGTGTGTGTGTGTGTTTGTGTCTGTGTGTTTATGTGTGTGTGTTTGTGTGTGTCTGTGTGTTTCTGTGTGTGTGTGTTTGTGTGTGTCTGTCTATGTGTGTGTGTGTTTGTGTCTGTGTGTTTCTGTGTGTGTGTTTGTGTGTGTCTGTCTGTGTATGTGTGTGTGTGTTTGTGTCTGTGTGTTTATGTGTGTTTCTGTGTGTGTGTTTGTGTGTGTCTGTCTGTGTTGCTGTGTGTTTCTGTGTGTGTTTGTGTGTGTGTGTGCGACCGACAGACTCAGTGAAGCAGGGTTTGTGTTCTCAGAATATTAATGCTCCTCCTCTTCAAACGTATTTTCTTCTGTGTCTGAACGACAGGACCAGAACCAGGACCAGAACCAGAACCAGGGCCGGTTCAACGCAGTCAGAGCTAAGTGACCCGTCACGTGAACCCGGTTCACCAGGAGCTTTGCTGAGTCATGTGATCAAAGGACCTCAGGTCAGACCCTGAAACCTTCGACATGGAGCTCACCTGATGCTCGTCCTCAACACAGCTCAGCAGCGTTCCTGTCGAGCTGCGTCCGAACAGAAGGGAGGAGCTTCCTCTTCAGAACTAAAGACACCACGTGATCCACGGATCAAAGACTTGGAACATTTAGACGTCAAACCACACATTCACATTCCGGCCGTCGAGAAACGCCGTCTCGTTTTCCGCTCGGCATTCTGGGTGAAGCCTCGGCAGGTAGCTGATATTATTTGGTCTCCGTCAGAACCGCCAACAACAACAACAACAACAACAAGCAGCTGTTGCCAGGCGGCCGACGGGTCAGAGGTAAAACAGGTGAAGCCAAACAACGAAAACCAGGAAACAAAAAGAAAGCAGTCAATAAAATCATAGGAAATAAAACGGGATGAATAATTCTTTAAAAACAAACATTCTTATTTCACGAGCGAAGAAGACGAGCGTGGCGACGCAGGTCGAGTACAAAAAAAAGGCCCCGAGTCAGCATCCCATGTGCCTGAGGGATGCTGAGAGATGAACTAGTCCTATGATCACAACCGGTCATACAACGCCCTTCAGATCATTACTACACAACTGGTCACACACACACACACACACACACACACACACACAGGAAGGAAGCATGTTCTAGATCTGGGCCCTGAGGCATTGTGGGGCAGAAGTGATACGCACGGAACAGGAAGAGGACAACAGAATATATCGGAGGACATTAAATGGCACTTTGTACACTTTGAGTTCAGTCAGTGGTCATGAGCGGCATGCAGAGGGCGGCGGGCCGGTTACCCACAATGCCCCACAGCAGGAAGTGCGCCCCAGCAGCAGGAAGCGGGGACGAGCGCGTTCACCACGCCGATGTTCAGGCTGCGTGACGACGGGTCAAAAAAAAGGAGGTTTTCCTTTGTTGATGTTTTTTTGTTTCTCGGCTTCTAATCTCCCGACTCAAATACACGCGTCCAAAGAAAAGAGAAACACAGGAAGACGAAAAACAACATTTTAAGAAGGAGGCGGGGCCGTTGGGGTTAAAATCCAGCCGGCGGTAAACAAAGTGTTGTTGTTGTTGTGGGATTCTTCTTCTCCCCTTTCAAGTGTCCCCGACGCAACAGGAAGTAAACTCTTTGTGGATGCACGATGTAAACAACGTGTGAGAGTGCGTTTGTGCTGCTTGGCTCAACGGGCACAAGGCAGCGTCGACGGGGTCTCGGCTCCCCGTCCTCCGCCGCGTTGATGACCTCGCTCGGGGGTCTAAAAAGGGGCGGAGCTCCCGTCACCAGTTGGCTTTGACGGCCTTGACGTCGCTCACCAGGTTTTGAGCGAGGCAGATCCCAAAAATCTGGAGGGGAGAGCGGAGAGCGGCGTGTTATGGTGTAGGGAGTGGAGCGGTGTTACCCAGAGTCACCACTAGAGGGCAGTGGCGACACAAGCACAGAGCGGGCTTCATGTGAGTTCTACTGCACCACAAACAGGAAGTGGGACTGCTCACCTGTAAAAGTGCAATACCAACAAAGATCCCAGCGACGATGATCAGCTTGTCCTGAAGCCACTTCTCAAACTGGCCCACGCAGCCTTTGGTGTAGATGAACTTCTGCCGGTTCTGCTCCTTGTCAACAACAACAACAACAGATGAGAAGTTCATTCAGATGAAATGTTCCTCACAGGACACGAGTTAAACATGCCGACTGATGGACTTTTCCAGGACTTTAAACCAAATGTCCATGTCCAAACATTGTGAAATCCTGGTGTAAACGCATGAGAAGTGAGAGCATCGAGTATTTAAACGTCCAAAGCACAAAGTATACGCACTGAATTCAACATATGAAGAGAACACATTTACATCACTTTTTCAAAACTTTGGGGATTTTTTATTTTTTCCAGGCCAAGAAATATCCATTTTAAAATGTCCAGGTTTTTCATGACGTCGTATGAACCCCGTTCAAGAAACATCTGACCTCTGACCTCTGACGACGCTAACCCAAACAAACAGAGAGCCTTCTGAGAGCGACTCCCTGATATCAGAGTCGCTCTCAGACGAGCGGGTCAGTGTGTGGACCCGATGGAGGCGTCAGTGTGTGTGTGTGTGTGTGTGTGTGTGTGTGTGTGTGTGTGTGTGTGTCTCGGGGAAACCCGGTCCGGACTGAACAAACAAAGCGAGGCCAGTTTCCAGATGCCACAGCCTCACCGTGATAAGCATGCTCCGTTCAGGGACGGGCTTAGAAAGCTGTAATTCAGAGACACTCCCATCGGGGCGTAGCAGTGTGTGTGTGTGTGTGTGTGTGTGTGTGTGTGTGTGTGAACAGTCGCCTACACAAAGATCTCTTTGTTGCTCTCCAAGACAACTCAACCAAAAGCCTTTTGTTCCCTTGCAGAACCTGAAAGCTCGCCTCCAACCAATGGAGGCTGCAGCCCGCCCCACGGCAGCCAATCGGAAAGCAGGAAACACGCAGACCGCGTTGTCCCGGCTGCAGACTTCCTCTCCAGCCCTTCTGGTGCGTCTCCTGCTCTTCCTCTTCCATAAACAAGGAACAGGAAGTCACTGCACGCCGCTGATAGCTGCAGCAACACGTCGAGCTCACGGGGGAAATGACTTCACGCCGGCTCGGCGGCAGGTGGTTCCCTGTAACTCGCCTAGCAACAGCTCTGTGGCTGCAGGGCGCTGTAACCACCACACACACACACACTGGCAGAGCACAGCTGCCAATTACAGCTATACGGCTCCTCTGCAGGCTATAAGCGGAGCCTAATTATCCCCGTTAGAGGAACAATCTGTTATTAAGGCAAGAAGAGGGCCGTGTGCAAACTTCACCCTGCACGCCGTCTGAAGGAGCGACTGCTGCTGGCTTCACGTTCGGGGCTTTCTCTCCGGCTAGGGAAGCTAAATGATGGGTTCATGTGACTTGAACCATTAATTCATGTTTTACTTTGAGCAACAGAAGCCGATTGCCACTCCGCCCACCAGACGCTCAGACGCATCAAACCACGTCGATCAACTCGCACAAAGAGCGGCTGTCACCACGACACGGACGCTTCAAATGATCGTCTGAGAAATAACACAATGAACACGTTCAGAGACACGAGACCAACTGGAGAGGGATGGGGTTATATATGTATATATATATATACACACATATATGTATATATATATACACACATATATGTATATATATATATACACACATATATGTATATATAGCGTGGTAGAGACATGCATCGAGGTACGAACCTCTTGACGCCGCACGTCGTAGCCGCACTGCGTGTTGAGGACGTCCTCCTGCAAGAGAAACATGAAAAGAATAAACATGTGAAGAACGACTTATCGTTACGACTCTACACTAGACTATGAATTCATGACATCACGATGCCTCCATAAGGTTCATAATGAAGCCTCCATAAGGTTCATAATGAAGCCTCCATAAGGTTCATAATAAAGCCTCCATGAGGTTCATAATGAAGCCTCCATAAGGTTCATAATGAAGCCTCCATAAGGTTCATAATGAAGCCTCCATAAGGTTCATAATGAAGCCTCCATAAGGTTCATAATGAAGCCTCCATAAGGTTCATAATGAAGCCTCCATAAGGTTCATAATAAAGCCTCCATAAGGTTCATAATGAAGCCTCTATAAGGTTCATAATGAAGCCTCCATAAGGTTCATAATGAAGCCTCTATAAGGTTCATAATGAAGCCTCCATAAGGTTCATAATGAAGCCTCCATAAGGTTCATAATGAAGCCTCCATAAGGTTCATAATGAAGCCTCCATAAGGTTCATAATGAAGCCTCCATAAGGTTCATAATGAAGCCTCCATAAGGTTCATAATGAAGCCTCCATAAGGTTCATAATGAAGCCTCTATAAGGTTCATAATGAAGCCTCCATAAGGTTCATAATGAAGCCTCCATAAGGTTCATAATGAAGCCTCCATAAGGTTCATAATGAAGCCTCCATAAGGT